>NW_022680783.1:0-71688 GCF_009764315.1 Trachypithecus francoisi
ACAGAGAATGTACACCCTGTTCAATATTAGGAGCAACATCATTTTTTCTAAATATTTTCTAAATATTTTCTAAATATATGAATATTTTATAAACATTATGAATAATAGTAACAATATTCTTTTTACTTTTCTAAATATTATGAATAATAGTATCACAAAGGGTGTACACCCTCTGCGATATTAGCAGTAACATCATCTCCTTTCTGAGATATTACAAATAATAGTATCACGAAGGGTGTACACCCTGTGCTATATTAGGAGTAACATCATCTCCTCCCTTAAATATTAGGAATAATAGTATTACAGAGGGTGTACACCCCATGTGATATTAGAAATAACATAATCTCTTCCCTTAAATATTACAAATAATAGTATCACAGAGGGTGTACACCCTGTGCGACATTAGAAGTAACATCATCACCTCCCTTGGATATTATGAAGAATAGTATCACCGAGAGTGTAAACCCCTTGTGATATTAGAGGTAATATCATCTCCTCCGTTGCATATTACAAATAGTATCACAGAGGGTGTACACTCCCTGTGTTATTAGGAGTAATTCCTCTCCTCCATTGGATGTTATGAATATTATCACAGAGGGTGTACACCCACTATGATATAAGGAGTGTATTATCTCCTCTTTTGGATATTACAAAGAGTATCACAGAAAGTGTACACCCCCTGCAATATTGGGAGCATTATCATTTCCTCCCTTGGATATTATGAATAATATTACAGAGGCTGTACATACAAAGTGTGTATGATATTAGCAGTAATATCATCTCCCTTGGATATTATGAATAATATCACAAAAAGTGTACACCCACTACTGTATTAGGAGTAATGTCTCCTTCCTTGAATATTATGAATAATATCACAAAGGGTGTACAGCCACTGAGACATTAGGAGTAATATCATCTCCTCCCTTGGATATTACAAATATGATCACAGAGGGTGTACACACAGGGTGTGTAGGATATTAGGAGTAATATCACCTCCTTCCTTGCATATTACAAATAATATCACAGAGGGTGTACATCCACTGTGATATTAGAAGTAATATCATCTCCTTTTTTGGATATTATGAATAATGTCACAGAGGGTGTACACCCACTGTGACGTCAGGAGTAATGTCATCTCCTTCCTTGGACATCATTACAAATAATATCATAGACGTTTTACACTCACTGCAGTATTAGGAGTAATGTCATCTCCTCCCTTAGACTTTATTACGAATAATATCACAGAGGGTGTACTCCCATTGCGATATTAGGAGTAATGTCATCTCCTCCCTTGGACATTACTACCAATAATATTGCAGAGGGTGTACGCCCATTAGGGGTAATGTCCTCTCCTCTCTTGGACTTTATTACGAATAATATCACAGAAGGTGTATGCCTATTGCGATATTAGGAGTAAGGTCATCTCCTCCCTTGGACATTTTTACGAATAATATCACAGAGGGTGTACGTCCACTGCGATACTAGGAGTAATGTCATCTCCTCCCTTAGACATCATTACTAATAATATCAGAGAGGGTTTAAGCCTACTGTGATATTAAGAGAAATGTCATCTACTTTTTGAACATCATTGCGAATAATATCACGGAGGGTGTATGCCCACTGCGATATTATAAGCCTACTGAGATATTGGGAGTAATGTAATCTCCTGCCTTGGACATGATTATGAATTATATCACGAAGGGTATATGCACACTGAGGCATTAGGAGTAATGTCTTCTCCTCCCTTGGACATCATTACGAATAATATCGCAAGGGGTGTACATTCACTGCAATGTTAGAAGTAATGTCATCTCCTTTCTTGAAAATCATTACGAAAAATATCACTGAGGATGTATGCCCACTGTGATATTAGAAGAAATATCATCTTTTTTGTTGGACATCATTGCGAATTATATCACGGAGGGTCTACACCCACTGTGATAGCAGTAATAATATCATCTTTCCCCTTGGATGTTATGAATTATATCACAGAGGGTGTACACACAGGGTGTTTACGATATTAGTAGTAATATCATTTCCCCCGTTGGATATTACGAATAATATCACAGAGGATGTACACCCCTTGCGATATTAGGAGTAACATCATCTCCCTCCTTAATTGTTATGAATAATATCACAGAGGGTGTACACCCCTGAGATATTAGAAGTAATATAATCACCTGCCTTGGATATTATGAAGAATATCACAGAGGGTGTACACAGGGTGTTTACATTATTATAAGTAATACCATCTCCCCCTGAGATATTGCAAATAATATCACAGAGGGTGTACACTACCTGCGACATTATTAGGAGTAGTATCATGTCCCTTCTGGGATATTACGAAGAATCTCACAGAGGGGGTACACACCCGGCGATATTAGTAGGAGTAATATCGTCTCCTCCCCGCTGGGATATTATGAAGAATCTTGCAGAGGGGGTACACCCCTGTGTTATTATTATGAGCAATGTCATCTCTCCCCTGGGATACTGCGAAGAATCTCACAGAGAGAGTACACCCCTGTGATATTGTTAAGAGTAATATTATCTCCCCCGTTGGAAATTACAAAGAAACTCATAAAGGGGGTAAACCCCCTGCAACATTATTAGGAATAATATCATTTCCTCCCACCTGGGATATTACAAAGACTCTCACAGAGGGGGTACACTCCCTGAGATATTGTTAGGAGTAATATCATTTCCTCCCTGGGATATTACAAAGAATATCACAGAAGGTGTACACCCCCTGAGATATTAGAAGTAATATCATCTCCCCCTGGGATGTTACAAAGAATATCACAGAGGTGTACATCTCTAGCGATATTAGGAGTAACATTATCTCCCCTATATAAATATCACACAGAGTGTACACTGTGCGATATAAGGAGTAACATAATTTCTTCCCTGGGATATTATGAAGAATATCACGGAAGGTGTATATCCCCTGCGATATTAGGAGTAACATCATCTCCCCCCTTGGATATTATGAAGAATATCACACAGGGAGTACATTTCCTGTGATATTAGGAGTAACATAATCTCCCCCCTTGAATATGATGAAAAATGTCACAGAGGGTGTACACCCCTGTAAAATTCGGAGTAACATCATCTCTCCCCTTGGATATTTCGAAGAATATCACAGAAGGTGTACACTCCCTGCGATATTAGGAGTAACATCATTTCCCTCTGCCCCAGATATTACGAAGAATATCACAGAGGGTGTAAATTCCCTGCGATATTAGGAGTATCATCATCTCCAATTTTGGATATTATGAAGAATAACACAGAGGGTGTACACCCCGTGCGATATTAAGAGTAACATCATCTCCCCCTTTGGATATTTTGAAGAATATCACAGAGGGGGTGTCCATTTCCTGCGATATTAGAAGTAGCTTCATCCCCCACCTTGGATATTACGAAGAATATCACAGAGGGTGTACACACAAGGTGTTTACAATATTATAAGTAATATCTGCGAAGTAATGTCATCTTCCCCCTTGGTTATTACGAATAATATCACGGAGCATGTACACACCCTGCGAAGTAATATTCTCTCCCCCATTGAATATTACGAATAATCTCACAAAAGGTGTACACCCTCTGTGAATATATTACTTATATAAGTAAATATTATATTATAAGTAACATATATCACTTACATATGTTATATTGTAAACACCCTGTGTATAAGTAATATATTATTATAATCCAATATAAGTAATTGGATTTTAAGAATAATATCACAGTGGGTGTACATTCCCTGCGATGTTATTAGAAGTAATATCATCTCCCTTCTGGGATATTACGAAGAATCTCACAGAGAAGGTACATCCCCAGCAATATTATAAGAAGTAATGTCATCTCCCCATCGGGATACTACGAAGAATCTCGCAGAGAGGGTACAGCCCCTGCTGATTTATTAGGAGTAATATCACCTTCTCCCTGGGATATTACAAAGAATCTCACAGAGGGTACCCCTCTGTGATATTATTAGTAGTTATATCATCTTTCTCCTGGCATATGACGAAGAATATCACAGAGGGTGTACACTCCCTGAGATATTAGAAGTAATATAATCTCCCCACTGGGATGTTACAAAGAATATCACAGAGGGTGTACACTGCCAGCGATATTAGAAGTAATGTCATCTCCCCACTGGGATATTAGCAAGAATATTACAGAGGGTGTACACTCCCTGCGATATTAGGAGCAACATGATCTCTTCCTGGGATATTAGGAAGAATATCACAGAGATGGTACAGCACTTGCGATATTATTAATAGTAATATCATCTCCTCCCCCCTGGGATATTACGAAAAATCTCGCAGAGGGATACACCCCCTGCGATATTATTAGGAGTAATGTCATCTTCCCCGTGGGATATTATGAAGAATATCGCAGAGGGAGTACATATCCCGCAATATTATTATGAGTAACATCATTTTTCTCCTGGGATATTATGAAGAATCTCGCAGAGGGTGTACACTCCCTGAGATATTAGAAGTAAAATTATCTCCCCGCTGGGAAGTTACAAAGAATATCACAGAGGATGTACACCCCCAGTGATATTAGAAGTAATATCATCTCCCCCCTGGGATATTACCAAGAATATTACAGAGGGTGTACACCCCCTGTGATATTAGGAGTAACGTCATCTCTTCCTGGGATATTAGGAAGAATATCACAGAGGGTGCACACACTCTACGATATTAGGAGTAACATTCTCTCCCCCCTTGGATATTACAAAGAATATCACAGAAGGTGTACACCCCCTGCAATATTAAAAGTAACATCATTGCCCCCTGGGGTATTGCGAAAAGTATCACGGAGAGTGTACATCTTATGCAATATAAGGAGTAACATCATTTCTTCCCTGGGATATTGCAAAGAATATCACAGAGGGTGTACACCCCCTGCGATATTAGGAGTAACATCGTCTACCCTCTTGGATATTTATGAAAAATATCACAGGGAATGTACACTTCCTGCGAAATTAATCATTTTTCCCCTTGGATATTACTAAGAATATCACAGAGGGTGTACACTTTCTGCTATATTAGTAGTAACATCATCTTCTCCCTTGGATATTACAAAGAATGTCACAGAGGGTGTACACTCCCTGCGATATTAGGAGTAACATGATCTCGCCGCTCGGATCATACGAAGAATTTCACAGAGGGTGTACACCCCTGCTATAGTAGGATTAACATCATCTCCCGCCTTGGATATTAGGAAGAATATCACCGAAGTTTTAACCCCCTGCGATATTAGGAGTAACATTATCTCCACTTTTGGATATCACGAAGAATATCACGGAGGGTGTACACCCCCTGCGTTATTAAGAGTAACATCATCTCCCTTCTTGGATATTTTGAAGAATATCACAGAGGGTGTACACACAGGGTGTTTACAAATGTTATAAGTAATATCATCTCCCCACTGGGATATTAAGAATAATATCATCTTCCTTCTGGGATATTATGAAGAATCTCACAGTGAAGGTAAACCCCCCTGGGATATTATAAGGAGTAATGTCATCTCCCCCCATGATATTATGAAAAATCTCACAGTGGGGGTACACGCCCTACGATATTATTAAGAGTAATATCATCCCCTCCCTCTGGGATATTACAAACAATCTCGAAGAGGGGGTATGCCCCGCGATACTTTTAGGAGTAATATAATCTCCTCCCCATTGGGATATTACAAAGAATCTCATAGAGGGGGTACACCCCTTGCGATATTATTACAAGTAATGTCATCTCTTCCCCCCAGCGATATTATGAAGAATCTCACAGAGGCGCTGCACACCTGCGATATTATTAGGATTAATATTATCTCTTCCCCGCTTTGATACTATGTAGAATCTCACAGAGGGTTTACATCCCTAGCGATATTAGAAGTAATATCATCTCCCCTCGAGATATTACAAAGAATATCACAGAGGGTGTACACCCACTGCAATATTAGGAGTAACATTATCTCTCCTGGGATATTAAAAAGAATATCCCAGAGGGTGCACACACCCTGCAATGTTAAGTGTAAAATTATCTCCCCGCTGGGATATTACAAAGAATATCACAGAAGGGTACACCCCCTGCGATATTAGGAGTAACATCATCTCCCCCCTAGGATATTAGGAAAAATATCACAGAGAGGGTTACACTTTGTGCGATTTTAGGAATAACACCATTTCTTTCCTGTGATATTACGAAAACTATCACAGAGGGTGTACACCCCCTGCGATATTAGAAGTAACATTATCTACCCCCTTGGATATTACGAAAAGTATCACAGAGGGTGTACACCCCCTGGGAAATTAAGAGCCACATCACATACTCCCTTTGATATTATGAAGAATATCACAGCGGGTGTACAGTTCCTGTGATATTAGGAGTAACATCATCTTCCCTCTTGGATACTGCGAAGAATTTCACAAAGGGCGTACATGCCTTGCGATATTAGGAGTAACATAATCTCCCCACTTGGATATTGCAAATAATTTCACAGAAGGTGTACACCTTCTGTGATACTAGGAATAACATCATCTCTTCCCTTGGATATTTCAAAGAATCTCACAGGGGGTGTACCCCCTGTAATATTAGGTGTAACATCATCTCCCACCTTGGATATTATGAAGAATATTACAGAAGGTGTACACGCTGGGTGTTTACGATATTAGAATTAACAACATCTCTCCCCTTGGATGTTACGAAGACTATCACAGAGTGTGTGCACACAGTGTGTTTACGATATTAGGAGTAATACCATCTACCGCCTTGGATATTATGAAGAATATAAAAGGGGTGTACACACAGGGTATTTATGATATTAGGAGTGATATAATCTCTCCCCTTGGATATTAAGAATAATATCACGGAAGGTGTACACTCACTGCGACATTAGGAGTAATATCTTCCCTCCCTTTTTCTATTACGTAAAATATCACTGAGGGTGTTCACCCACTGCTACATTAGGAGTAATATCGTCTTTTCCCTTGGATATTGCAAATAATATTATGGAAGGCATACACCCACTGCGATATTAGGAGTAACATCATCTCCCCCCTTGGATTTTATGAATAATATCACAGAGCCTTTGCAAAATAATATCATTTTCAATCTTGGATATTGCGAATAATATCACAGAGGGTGTATACCCCCTGTGATATTAGGAGTATTATTATCTCCCCCTGGATATTACAAAATATATCACAGAGGGTGTACACCCCCTGCAAAGTAATATCATCTCCCATGTTGGATATTATGAATAATATCACAGAGGGTGTACACCCCCTCCGATATTAGGAGTAATATCATCTTCTTCCTTAGATATTAGGAATAATAACACAGAGGGTGTACACCCCCTGCGAAGTAATACCTCCCCACTTGGATATTACAAATAATATCACAGAAGTCGTACACCTCCTGCGATATTAGGAGTAATAAAATCTTTCTCCTTGGATGTTACAAATAATATCACAGAGAGTGTAAATACGCTGCAAAGTAATATCATCTCCCCACTTGGATAATACAAATAATATGACTGAGGGTGTACACATTCTAAAAAGTAATATCATCTCTTCCCGTGGATATTACAAATAATATCACAGAGGGTGTACACCCACTGCAACATTAGGAGTGATATCATCTCCCCCTTTGGATATTACGAATAATATTGCAAAGGGTATATACCTTCTGCGAAGTAATGTCATCTTCCCCCTTGGTTATTACGAATAATATCACGGAGCTGGTACACACCCTGCGAAGTAATATTCTCTCCCTCCTTGAATATTACGAATAATCTCACAAAAGTTGTACACCTTCTGCGAAGTAACATTATGTCTCCTCTTGGATATTACACGTAATATCACGGAAGGTGTACACCCCTTGCAAAGTAATATAATGTTTCTCCTTAAATATTACGAACAATACCACAAAGGGTGTACACCTCCTACGATATCAGAAGCAATATTGCGTCCCGTTTTGCATATTACGAATAATACCACGGAGGGTAAACACGCCCTGCAATATTATAAGTAATATCATGCCCCCCTTGGATATTTCAAATAACACCATGGAGGGTGTACACCTTCTGCAACATTAGGAGTAATATCATGTCCCCCCTTAGATATTACGAATAATACCATGAAGGATGCACACTCCCTGCGCTATTGGAAGTAATATCATGTCCTCCCTTGAATATTACAAATGTCATGGAGAATGTGCACACCATGTGAAGTAATATTACCTCTCCCCTTAGATATTACAAATAATATCATGGAGAGTGGACACCCTCCACAAAGGAATATTATGTTTCCTCTTGGATATTACAAATAATACCACGAAGGGTGTACAACCCCTGCGATATCAGGTGTAATATCATGTTCCCCCTTGGATATTATGAATAATACCACAGAGAATGTACCCCCTGCGATATTAGGAGTAATATAACCTTGGATATTACGAATAATATCACAGAGAGTGTAAACCCCCTGCGAGATCAGAAGTAATATCATGTCCCCCCACTGGATATTAGAAATAATACCAAAAAGCGTGTACACCCCTTGCGATATAAGGAATAATATTATCTCTCCCCTTGGTTATTATGAATAACAATACAGAGGGTGTACATTCCCTGCGATATTCAGAGTAATAGTATATTCCCTTTTTGTTACTATGAATAAAATTACAGAGGGTGTACACCGCCTGTAATATTAAAGGTAATATCATCCTCTCCAACCCCGGATATTACAAACAATAACACAGGGTGGTGTATATTCCCTATAATATTGGGTGTAATATCATCTTCTATTTTCCTGTATATTATGAACTATAACACAGGGGGTGTACACAATCTGTGATATTGAAGGTAATATCATTGTCTCCCCCCTCCCTGAATATTATGAACAATATCACAGAGGATTGCACACCTCCTGCGATATTGAGGGTAATATCATCCTCTCTTTTCCAAAATATCATGAGCAACATCACAGGGGATTGTACGCCCCACGGGATATTGGAGGTAATATAATCCCCTACCCCCCTGGATATTGCAAACAATATCACAGGGGATTGTACATCCCCTTCGATATTGGGGGTAATATCATCCTCTCCCCCCCGAATATTACAAACAGTATCCCAGGGGGGTGTACACCCCCTGCAATATTGAGGATAATATCATCCTCTCTACCCCTGGATATTATGAACAATATAAAAGAAGAGTGTACACCCCATGCGATATAGTGAGTAATGTCATCCTCTCCTCCACTAAATATTACAAACAATATCACAGGGGCCTGTACACCCCTGCAGCATTGTGGGTAATATAATCCTCTCCACCCTGTATATTAGGAACAATATCACAGGGGGTGTACACTCTCTGCCATATTGGGGGTAATATCATCCTCTCTCCCCAGATATTATGAACAATATCACAACGGGCTGTACACTTCCTGCCATATTGGAGTAATATTATCCTCTCCCTCCCCGGATATTATGAAAAATATCCCAGAGGGTGTGTACAATGCCTGCGATATTGGGGGTAATATCATCCTCTTTTTTTGGATCTTATGAATGATATTGCAGTGTATACCCCCTGTGATATTGGGGGTAATATCATCCTCTCCCTTTCTGGATTTTACAAACAACATCACAGGAAGGTGAACATCCACGGTGATATTGGGGTAACATTATACTCCCCCCCAGATATTATGAGCATTATCACAGGAAGTGTATGCTTTCTGCGATATTGGGGGTAATATCATCCCTTTCCCCCCTGGATATTACAAATAATATCACAGGGGGTGTGCATCTCCTGCGATAGTGGGGGGTAATATCTTCCTCTTCCCCCTAGGAAATTATGAACAATATCACACGGGATGTATACCTCTTGTGATATTAAGAGTAATATCATCCTCTCCCCACTTGGATATTACAAAATAATGTAACAGAGGGTGTACACACAGGATGTTTACAATACTGGAAGTAATATCATCTCCCCCCTTGGATATTATGAAAAATGTCACAGAGGGAGTACACCCTTTCCGATATTGGGAGTAATATCATCTCCTACTTTAGATATCATAAACAGTATCATAGAGGGGGTACACTTCCTGTGATATTCGAAGTAACTTTATCTCCCCCCTTAAATATTATGAACAATATCACAGAGTGGGTGCACCCCCTGCGATATTGAGAGTAACATAGTCTCCCTCCTGAATATTACAAACGATATCACAGAGGGGGTACATATTGGGAGTAACATCATCTTCCCCCTTAGATATTACGAAAAATATAACAGAGGGGCTACCCCCACCCCTGCAATATGGAGAGTAACATCATCAGCTGCATTGGATCTTACCAATAATATCCAATTATTGTAGTACACCCTCACTGTTATATTGGGGGAAACACTATCTCCACCCTTGAATTTTATGAACAATATTACAGAGGGGGTATACTGCCTGCGATATTGGGAGTAACATCATCTCCTTATTTGGATATTATGAACATTTTCACAGAGTGGGTACACCCTCTGTGATACTGGGCATAACCTCATCTCCCTCCTTAGATATTACAAACAATATAACAGAGGGTGTACACCCCTCTGCGATATTGGTAGTAACATCATATCTTCTTTTGAATATTATGAACAATATCACAGAGGATTCTAACCCCTGCAATATTGGGGGTAATATCATTTCCCGCTTGGATATTATGAACAATATTACAGAGAGGATACACCCTCTACAATATTAGGAGTAACAAAATTTCCTCCCTTGGATATTACGAACAATAACACAGAGAGGGTACACCTTTGCTATATTGGGAGCAACATCATGTCTTCTTTTGGATTTTACTAACAATATCACAGAGGGTGTACACCCCCTGTGATATTGGTAGTAACACCATCTCCCCCTTGGATATTATGAACAAAATCATAGATGGGGTACACCCCCTTTGATATTGGGTGTAACATCATCTCCCTTCTTGAATATTATGAACAATATGACAGAGGAAGTCCACCCCCTGAAATGTTGGGAGAAACATCATCTTCCCCCCTGCATATTATGAACAATATCACAGAAGGGGTCCACCTTGTGCAATATTGGGTGAACGTCATTTCCCCCCTTGGATATTACGAACCATATCACAGAATGTGTACACTTCCTTAGATATTGGGAGTAACGTCATCTCCTCTATTGGATATTACGAACCATATCACAGAGGGGATACATAACCTGCAATATTTGGAGTAACGTTATTCCCCTTCTTGGATATTATTAACCATATCACAGAGGGTGTACACCTTCTGCAATATTGGGAGTAACATCATCTCCCTCCTTGCATATTACGAACTGTATCACAGAGGGAGCACACCCTTTGCGATATTGGGAGTAACCTCATCTCCTTTCTCGGATATTACGAACTGTATCACAGAGGGGGTGCACCACCTACAATACTGGGAGTAACGTCTTCTCCCCCCTTTTATATTATGAAACATACCACAGAGGGGGTACACCCGCTGCGATATTGGAAGTACCGTCATCTCCCCTCTTGTATGTTATGAACCATATAGCAGAGGGGTACATCCTCTCTACACCTCCTGCGAATATTGTATTGGATGCACAGCCACTGCGATACTTTGAGTAATGTCATCCTCTACACACTGGCTATTAGGAAAAACACAAGTGGTGTACACCGTCGTAATATCCGGGGACATGGACACTCCCTGCGAGGTGGGGAGTAATATCACACTCTTCTCCCCACCTGAATATTACGATCCACGGTGGTCCCACAGCGTGTTTATGATACTTTGAGTAATAGCATCTCCCCCTCTCGCAATTGGGAACTATTTCCAGACGGGTATACACCCTCTGCGGCATTCGGAAAAATACATCCTC
This sequence comes from Trachypithecus francoisi, assembly GCF_009764315.1. Lineage (NCBI taxonomy): Eukaryota > Metazoa > Chordata > Mammalia > Primates > Cercopithecidae > Trachypithecus > Trachypithecus francoisi. Next base: position 11,906 of record NW_022680783.1, read on the forward strand.
TCCCCACCCTTCATGTTAAGAACAATATCACAGGATTGTACATACTCTCTGTCATATTGTGTGTCATATCATCCTCTCCCATGTTGAAATTTGGAACAATATCCCTGCCTGCGGTTACACCTTCCGTGTTATGAAAAGTAATATCATCCTCTACTCTCCTGGATGATGGGAACAATATCACTGGGGGTTGCACACTTTCTGCAATATTGGGAGTAGTATCATCCCCTCTGCCTTTGAATATTAAGGACAATCTCACAGGTGGGTGTACATGCCCTGCCATGTTGGGAATACTATTATCCTCTTCCCCCCTACATATTAGGAAAAATAACACAGAGTGGATGTACACCCCCTGTAATACGGGGAGCAATATCCTCTTCTCCCCTTCCGGATATTAGGAACAATATCACAGGAGGGTTTACACTTTCTTCGATATCTGGAGTTATGTCCTCCTCTCCTCCTTTGAAGGTTAACAACAGTATCGCAGGGGAGATGTACATTGAGAGTAATATCAACCTCTCCCCAACCCCTCTTGATATTAGGAACAATATTCCAGCGTGAGTGTACACCTCCTACTATATGGTGAGTAATATCATTCTCTCCCTTAGTGGATAGTAGGAACAATATCACAGGCTGGGTGTACACAGCCTGCAACATTGAAAGTAATATCATCCTCTACCACTCCTGATATTAGGAACAATATGATGGAAGGGTTGTACACTATGTGCCATATTGAGAGTAATATCATTTTCTCCTTCCCTGAATATGATGAGTAATATTCCCGGGTGGATGTACACTCGCTGTTATATTGGGAGTACTGTCACACTCTACCCCCGGGATATTAGGAGCAATATCACAGAGTGGGTGTACACCCATGGCAAGATTGGTAGTAATATCATGCTCTCCCTCCCTGGATATTAGGAACAATGTCACAGGTGAGTGCACACCTCCTGCAGTATAAGGAGTAATATTATCTTCTTTCCCTTTAGCTATTAAGAACAATATCCCATGGTAGGTGGACAACCCCTGCACTTTTCGGAGTAATATCATTCTCTCTTATTCTGGATAGCAGGAATAATATCACAGGTGGGGTGTGCACTTCCCTATGATATTGGGAGTAATATCATCCTCTCCCAATGTGGATGTTAGGAACAGTATCTCAGGGGGCGTGTACACTTCTTCAATATTGGTAGTAATATCATCCTCTCCCCTCTGGATATAAGGATCAACATAACAGGCGGGGTGGGCACCCCTCGCGATATGGGGGCAGAAAATAATATTACTCCCAAACCACCCCCATGATATTATTTCTCATATCCAGGTGAGGGGAGCATTACATTACTCTCAATATCACAAGTGATGTACACACCTTCTTTGATATTTTTCCATCACCCAGGCTGGAGGGAGTGCAGTGGCGAGATTTTGGCTCACTTCAAGCTCCACCTCCTGCGTTCATGCCATTCTCCTGCCTCAGCCTCCCGAGTAGCTGGGACTACAGGCGCCTGCTACCACGCCCAGTTAATGTTTTGTATTTTTAGTAGAGACAGGGTTTCACCATGCTAGCCAGGATGGTCTCGATCTCCTTACCTCCTGCGACAGAGCGAGGTCACCTGGGCGACAGAGCAAGACTCCGTCTCAAAAAAAAAAAAAAAAGAAAAGAAAAAAGAACAATATAAACCAAATTCACTCAAAAGAAATAAAAACAAGATGACAAGTCAATGGCACTGAAAACAGAAAATCAACAGAAGAACTCAATAGAACAATCGCTGTTTCTTCATAAAGATCAACAAAATTGGTAACTATCAAGCCAGGCTAACAAAGAAAAAAAGAAATCACACAAATTACTATAAGGTGAGTACAAAAGTAATGTCAGTTTTTGCATTCTTGGAATTTGCTGTTTGATACTGGAATACTCTCTTAAATAAATGTGGTTATGGTATACATCATTTCAATGGGAATTTCTTGCCTTTTTTTTTTTTTTTGCTAATGACTTATTACTTTTTTATTTTAGACTACGGAAATGATGTCAGACAAAAAGCAAATTCAAGCGACTTTCTTATTCAAGTTCAAAATGGGTCCTAAAGCAGGGGAGACAACTCACAGCATCAACACATTTGGTCCAGGAACTGCTAATTAACGTACAGCACAGTGGTTTAAGAAGTTTTGCAAAGGAGGCGAGAGCCTTGAAGATGAGGAGCATAGTGGGCAGCCACCGGAAGTTGATAACAACCAATTGAGAGCAACCACTGAATTCGATCCTCTTACAGCTACACAAGAAGTTGGCGAAGAACTGAATGTCGACCATTCTACGGTCATCCGGCATTTGAAGCCTATTGGAAAGCTGAAAAAGCTTGATAAGTGGGTGCCGCATGAGCTGACCAAATATTTTAAAAATCATTCTTTTGAAGTGTCATCTTCTCTTATTCTATGAAACAACAATGAACCATTTCTTGATCAGATTGTGACATGCCACGAAAAATTGAATTTCACACAACAGCCAGCTCAGTAATTGGACTGAGAAGAAGCTCCAAACCACTTCCCAAGTGAAACTTGCACCAAAAAAAGGTCATGGTCACTGTTTGGTGGTCAGCTGCCAGTCTTCTGATCCACTACAGTTTTTGAATCCTGGTGAAATCATTACTTCTGAGAAGTATGCCAAGCTAATTGATGAGATGCATGGAAAACTGCACCACCTGGAGCCGGCACTGGTCAACAGGAAGGGCCCAGTTCTCCACAATGTCTGACGACATGTCATACAACCAGGGCTTCAAAAGTTGAATAGACTGGGCTATGAAGTTTTGCCTCATCTGCCATATTCATCTGACCTCTCGCCAACCAACTACCCCTTCTTTAAGCATCTTGAAAACTTTTTGCAGGGAAAACACACAACCAGCAGGATGCAGAAAATGCTTTCCAAGAGTTCATCGAACCCTGGAAGCATGGAATAAACAAGTTTATTTCTCATTGGCAAAAATGTGTTCATTGTAATGGTTTCTTTTTTTATATATATATAAAGTCTCACTCTGTCGCCCAGGCCAGAGTGCAAAGGTGCAATCTCAGCTCACTGCAACTTCTGCCTCCTGGGTTCAAGAGATTCTCCTGCCTCAGCCTCTTGAGTAGCTGGGATTACAGGCACATGCCACCATGCCCAGCTGACTTTTGTATTTTTAGTAGAGACTGGATTTCACCACGTTGGTCAGGCTGGTCTCAAACTCCTGACCTCCTGATCCGTCCGCCTCAGCCTCCCAAAGTGCTGGGATTACAGGTGTGAGCCACTGCGCCCAGCCCATTGTAATGGGTTCTAGTTTGATTAATAAAGATGTGTTGCAGCCTAGTTATAAAAATTTAAAATTCATGGTCCAAAACCACAATTACTTTTGCACTAACCTAATAATATAAGAATTAAAAGAGGCCTTTATATCAGAAAGCCCATGGATGAGAAAATAATAAAGAATATTACAATCTCCATAACCCACAAACTTGGTAACTTAGACCAACTGGATGAATTAAAAGACACAATCTATTAATACTGAAACACAGGAGAAATAGGTAATCTAAATATATTTATATCTATTAATAAAATGGAATTGATACCTAATAACCTTACAGAAAACTTCTATATTCCAAAAATCTGACATTCTCTCATGTTATTCTAACTGGTGGGATTCGGGGATTTCCATTTTGATAAGAACATATGTGAGTCGCACACACTTAAGTTTAGTGCTCATTGGTCAGGAAACGTATGTCCACTATAGGATACTGCAGAGTGATGCGTTATGGAGAATTTAGGCAAGATAATATGATTTTCAGAGTTAAAGGAGGACAACCTGTTTTATGTACAATAATTCCTCATAATATCATAGGGGATATCATATTTAAACTTCGGGGTATCCCCAGGTATAATTCTTATTTGAGCCACATGTGAATTTCAGACACGAAGGCTTCCCAACTTTGGTGGCTTTCAACAAATGTTGAAGTTAATTCACAGCCTATTTTGTGGAGGCATAAAATTCAATGAGCACTCATTTAACCTTTAATTTTAAATATTATTTTTGTAAACTTTGCATTTCCAATTAGGCGAAATTTTAAACCTGTTTCAGTTCTTATCCACTTTTTTTTTTCTTTTTTTTTTTTCCTGAGATGGAGTCTTGCCCTGTCACCCAGGCTGTAGTGCAGTGGCATGGTCTCGAATCACTGCAACCTCTGCCTCCCAGGTTCAAGCGATTCTCCTGCCTCAGCCTCCCAAGTAGCTGGGATTACAGGTGCCCGCCACCACACCCTGCTAATTTCCGTATTTTTAGTAGAGATGTGATTTCCCCATGTTGGTCAGGCTGTCTTGAACCCCTGACCTGGTGATCTGCCCACCTCGGCCTCCCAAAGTGTTTGGATTACAGGCCTGAGCCACCGCACCTGGCCTCTCCACTCTTTTTAGGCAGAGGGGAGTAAGGGTTGCTTTAAGTTAGGAGGGAATCCCGTGTACTCAACCCATTTGCGTAAATTTCTTCCTTCAGAGTTCTTCAAATCAGCATCACCATTGTTAAAGGCCTCCCACATGGTAATAATTGTGCTACAGGGTTTTACAAACATGAAGTTTATGTTTGGCTGAATTAACTTCCTTGCTGTGGCACAAGGGGGCCACAGGTGTTTTCACCAATTATGAAGCGGGTTCACTGTGCAATGGCTACCAACTTTTCTGAGTACAATGAGACCAAACACATTCATACATAAATTCCATGAAGTGAATTTATTACTTACAAATAGCAAACAAAAGACAACAGAAGTCTAAGATTCAATATGAACTGCTACCACAAGATCAGGAAAGCTACCCAGAGCAGATGGATGGAGTTTTGACTGTAAATGTTTCACTTGCACTACAACTGAGGGACCCCAGAAAGCAGCCCACCTTGGGTTTTCTCCCAGGATGTGGTTTGCTGGACACAAGCGTTAAAGGCCATTCTGTTTCGAGCAGGGACTATAACAGAGCCTGCACTGTTCTGACCAATGTCACCTGATTATCAGGATATTGCATTCCCAGCACATCATACAGTTATCTTGAGAACTACCAGTAAGAAAGGGAGGAAAATGGCCCTGCACCCTTAAAAATGAAGGATCAGGATATTTGTTGTGCCAGAGGCACAGACAGTAGCGACAGAGTGTTCTTGTGAGCCATCTACTAGTTCTCTTGACTGGAGCGTGGCACCTGACTGCTTTTCTCTTTCCTTTCAACGGAAACTGTTTCAGAATATTTTGAATATTTTGAGTTTCTACATCTATAGAGTTGCGGCGCATGATCACTGGCAGTGTAGACTCTCTGCATGGTTAAAGGAAAGAGTTCAGAAGCCCATCAACCCACATTGGAGGAGACCACCTAGTCCTCCAGAGAGTGCCACTCCATCTTCCTGGGGTTGGCTCCACATGCAGTAAGGCCATTATGTCTAAAGAAGTCAAGCTTTGCAGTCCGAAGATTAGACTTTTGACATGCCGATAAGCAGCAGTGATAAGAAAAGCCCACACACTGGCTAGGAATTTTTCAATGAAAGCAGCTGAGCTGTTTCTTCATATGCTTTGGTAGGGGCTAATATCAAACTCCTTCTTCCCATTTTCTTTACTCATCAGTGCCTGAACCATGAGGCACCATAGATGTACACCTCATCAGGAGAGTGTATGGGACAGCAGTAAGGGGAGCAGCAGCAGAAGAAACAAACAAGGCCATTACTCCTGCCTACATAATAACTATTGTCTTTATAATTAATAATGTTCACATGGCTGCCCTAAGCATACAGAGATGGTGACCAGAGTAGATGCAGGGACTGCAGAGATACAGCTTGATTCTTGCTAATTAGGACTTAAGTGTTGGCTTATGTGCTGTGCTTTTGTGCATTAATAAGCCAAGACCTCAAAATTGCCTGCTAAGCACAGGCCAGATGTCATGCTGGGGTGCAATTAAACATTCATGTCTAGGAGATGAGAGCATTTTAGTGTGGGAGAAGATGACAACACCTGAAGACCACAAAACACTGTGCAGACCAAAGGGAAGGCCCATTGTCAGCTCACGGTTCTAACCCAGGTGACTGCTGATGTATTACAGAACCGTCAGCCGACAGCAGGTAGGTCAAGATGAGCAGGTGTTCTGCATGAGGGCTGGTCCATTCCATTTGTGTTGCCAATCATTTCAATAGCGTCTCATACACCCCACTGGTGAGGAAGGAATGAGTACCCTACGTTTAACGGCACCGTTAAACATAACATCTATTACTAAACAGATAAGCCAGACATCAGTTATTAATTACATATAGGAGGATGGTGTAAGCTCCCACAGGTCCAAACAGGAATTAACTTGGGAGCAGAGAGTGGTATAGCATTAAAAAAGTGAGGATATTCCTTTTTTTGAGACAGAATCTCACTCTGTCACCCTTGCTGGAGTGCAGTGGTGTGATCTCGGCTCACTGCAAGCTCCGTCTCCCGGGTTCACGCCATTCTCCTGCCTCAGCTTCCCTAGAAGCTGGGACTACAGGCACCCACCACCACGCCCAGCTAATTTTTTGTATTTTTAGTAGAGACAGGGTTTCATCGTGTTAGCCAGGATGGTCTCGATCTCCTGACCTCGTGATCCGCCCGCCTCGGCCTCCCTAAGTGCTGGGATTACAGGTGTGAGCCACCGCGCCCGGCCGAGGATGTTCCTTTGCTCCTACAGGGGTATGTGATTGGTTTGTCTGTTGGCTGGTAGGGAACTGAATCATGTGACACTGACTGGTAAGACTGTAATATTGTAAAATACAATATATAAACTATCATACCATAATGGTGTAATACTATCTACTACAATACCAAAGGCTTCGATGAAAAGCCCAACGCTATCATACGTGACTGAGAGACTGAATGCTTCCTCCCTCAGATTGGTTACAACATATTGTCCTATCACAGTTCTCTCTCTTTCATTCAAAGTGAACGATCCAAATAACAGACAGAAATAATGAAGAATAAAGTAAAACAAATGCAAAGAACTCATGAGATGATACTCTATGGTAAACTTTATGTATTTAGGAATTAACAGCAACTCATTAGCAAAAAATAAACATCTTTACATCAAGAGTCATTTTTCCTTTAATAAAAAAAGGTGCAATGTGTATAATGGACAAGGGATAATCAAAATTTGCCAAATGAGGCTAGTAAGACAATCCCAACAATTCACAATCATTATTCACTGGTCCATTAATCACAGGACAATACATACAAATGGAACTTACCTGGCCAGGTGCAGTGGCTCATGCCTGTAATCCTAGCACTTTGGGAGGCCAAGGCGGGCAAATCATGAGGTCAGAAGTTCAAGACCAGCCAACATGGCAAAACCCTATCTCTACTAAAAATACAAACATTTAGTTGGACGTAGTGGTGGGCACCTGTAGTCCCAACTACTCGGGAGGCTGAGGCAGGAGAATCACTTAAACCCAGGAGGCAGAGGTTGCAGTGAGCTGAGATCACACCACTGCACTCCAGCCTGGGCAACAGAGTGAGACTCCATCTCAAAAAAAAAAATAATGAAATAAAAAAATTAAACTTACCTGCATATTAAAAAAAATCAAAATTCAACCATGAATCCAGCACATTAACAGATGAATAGACAAAAATTCTACCAACAAACTTAAGAAAATATCATCATCTATGAAATTCAAGTACTACTGCTTAAAGAGCATTTACAGAACTCTCATCTCAAGGTTTCCCTGCAAAACAAGGTGAAATGCATATTCAAGACTCTTTAAGAATGAGCCACTGATACAAACAATATACTTGTAACTTGTGTAACATTTCATACATTTTTTTCAAGCACTGCACAATAACTAATTTGCATCAGGCTTTCCAAATTAGAAAAGCTTCACTTATAGAACTTCTTTCCAGTGGGAGTTTTCACAAGACTTTTCAAGTAAATGTTAAAACTGAAAATATTCTTGCAGTTTCTAAACTATTAGAGTTTTAATCCTGTGTACGTTCTTGTATTTACAAGGTCCAGCCAGCTACAGTGTGCATTTTCATATGTCCTTGAGTGGGTATGACAGAAATGAAACATTCCCACATTCTGGACATTCATAGGGTTTTTCTCAGGAATGAGCTGATGTCTTCAAATGGAACTAACACAACCGAAGGCCTTACCACAATTTAAATTTAAAAGGCTTTTCACCACTCTGAGTCCTCCCAAATCTTCAAAAACAGGAAAATCTGAAGGCTTGACCACATTTCCTACATTCTTAAGGTTTCTCTGCAGTGTGAGCTCTTTCATGTTTATGAGGGAATGGGAAAGAGTAAATGTTTTACCACATTTCTTACATTCAAGGGGCTTTATTTATTTATTTATTTTTTGAGATGGAGTCTCACTCTGTTGCCAGGCTGGAGTGCAGTGGCACAATCTCGGCTCACTGCAACCTCCGCCTCCTGGGTTCAAGTGATTCTCCTGCCTCGGCCTCCTGAGTAGCTGGGATTACAAGCATATGCTACCACATCCAGCTAATTTTTGTATTTTTAGTAGAGACGAGGTTTCACCAAGTTGGCCAGGACGGTCTCGATCTCCTGACCTTGTGATCCGCACGCACAGGGCTTCCCCTCAACCCCCGTGGCTTTTTATGTCCTTGAAAAAGAACTAAGACAACTGAAATGTGCCACCATGCCCAGCTAATTATTTTCTTTCTTTTTTTTTTGAGACAGAGTCTTGCTCTGTCGCCCAGGCTGGAGTGCAGTGGTGCGATCTCGGCTCACTGCAAGCTCCGCCTCCTGGGTTCACGCCATTCTCCTGCCTCAGCCTCCCAAGTAGCTGGCGTGAGCCACCACACCTGGCATTATTTTATTTTTTGTAGAGACAGGGTTTCACCATGTTGCCCAGGTTGTTTCACATTGTTTTAATCCAGGCTGGTTACGAACTCCTGGGCTCAAGCAATACACACACCTTGGCCTCCCAAAGTGCTGGGATTAAGAGGCTGAGTCACCACACCCAGCCTCTATATCACAACTTCTTTCATGGCGAGTAAGGTGACCGGAACTAGTGTAGGCTTTTCCGCATCTCTTACATTCATAGGGTTTTTCTCCAGTATAAATTCCTTCCTGGAGGTGAAGGGAACTGAGGCGACTGAAGGCTTGGTCACATTGTTCACATTCATAGGGTTTCTCTCCAGTATGAGTAGTTCTATGGTTACAAAGGGAACTCAACTGACTAAAGGCTTTGCCACATTGTTTACATTCATAGGGTCTCTCTCCAGTATGAATGCTTCCATGGTCACGAAGGGAAGTGGAACAGTTGAAGGCTTTATCACATGTGGTACATTTATAGGGTCTTTTTCCAGTGAGTCCTTTCATGCGTCTTAAAAGAACAAGACAATCTGAATGTTTTCCCACATTCCTTACATTCGTAGGGTTTCTCTCCAGTGTGAGTTCGTTCATGTATTAGACAAGAACCGGAAACAGTGAACACTTTACCACATTGTTTACATTTACAGGGTTTTTCTCCTGTGTGAGTTCTCTGATGTCTTTCAACTGAATTGAGAAAATAAAAAGCTTTCCCACGTATCGTACATTTATAAGCTCTATTTCCACTGTGCATTATCATGTGTCTTCTAGCACAGGAACAGAAATGAAGAATTTCCCACACTGTTCACATTTATAGTGCTTCTCTCCATATGATTTGTATCCTGAGTGAGCTAGGATGTGCCTGTTAAGGAGGGAATGACGTACAAAGACTTTTCCACAAATACTGCATTCACATTGTTTTAATCCAGTAGAAATGTTCTCATTCAGATCAAGATTTGGAATTTGGCTGACAACTTGTCCATACTGACTATCTTCTTTGCTTTCACACAGTCTCTGTACCACATGATTTCTGTAAAAAAATGACAAGCACGTTATTATTGGTTGCTTTAATAACTTTCTACTTATTAATAGGTCTTGGACTTACACCGCCACCAATACCACGGAAAATGCATTTTTTTTTTTTTTTTGCCATGACTGAATTATTTTAAAGTAAATGGGTTACTACTGAAAACACAGCTACCACCTACATGGCTATGACCAAAATAGGAACATTCATATACACAATTTTGTAGTACTATTTTCAAGTAAACTGTTTTCCAAACACTGACTGCTACACTGAAGTACGCTACATTTTGGGTGAAATTTTTCTAAAAAGAAATAAATTTCAAGCAACTCTTATTTGTTTTGATTGCTTGTTTTTAAGTTCATGACATGCTAAGATTCCTTCAGAGGACTTTATTCCTTCAGAGGACTTTATTTCCTCTTCTCAGTGCAAATTATCTTATACCTTTCCCAGGTTTTTCGAAGTGATCTTCAATATTCTGGTCTTTCCATTTGTTTCCTAAAATGCAGACCCACAAAATTATCATGAATTATTACAAACTATAGAAACATTACTAGATTTAATGTTCATTGTACACAGTGCCCATGCCTGATTTATTCACCAAATCATTCCCTTGCCACATTCCAAATCACAAATAGCACTGATGATAGGGAAATACTTCTGTAATTAAGTGAAATGTGTTGTCATTCTTACCTACAGAAGCCAGGTTCCTGCAGGTTTCCTGCATCACTTCTCTGTAGAGATTCTTCTGAGAAGAATCTAGCAAAGCCCATTCCTCCTAGGTAAAGTTCACAGCCACATCCTCAAACGCCACAGAGTTCTAGAACATTCCACATATGTGGATAGAAGGATGGGTGAGACTGACAGCACTGGGAATCTGTACTCAATTCATAAGCTGTTTACGTGATTCTAAAATTTCCAAGCATTTATTCTATGACTTGATTGTCACAACACTTACTCTGTTCACACATACTCCCTCACATACAGCAGTACTAATGCTAGAATTGAACTATTCAAAAAGGCAACAGCAAAGTAGAAACACCCATCTCATTAGAGAATCCAGGGAGTAAGATGTGCTGCTAGGAGTTACCTTTAAACTCCACTTTGTACATCTCTAGCATCTGTCATAATAAAGTCCTACCTGATGTGCATAAGTGAATTATTATTATCAGTCCTGAGACTACCTATTCTTAAAAATGCCTGCTTGCAAAGTTCAATCTTTGTTTGTATTAGTAACTTACATTTTGAAAGGGATTCCACCAACCCAAGTAATAAGAATGACTCACTGCACCTAAATGGCTTATGCAATATATTTGTCAAAACTTTTTCTGCTGAAGGTCTATTATTTTGTGTCACTGCAGTGGTGCTTATGGAACCAGACACCAAAACACAGTCTGAACACTAATTGTTCAATGAGTTTCCCTGGTAGACAATATTTTACATGTGCTGTCACTTGTTAACTGGGGAGTTGAACCCATTCCATGTGATTACATCAAGAGAGAATAGGCTTATTAAATTTAATTGAGTAGCAAATAAAACCAGTAATTGATACTTAACAATACTAATAAAACAATTTTTAAAATTTCTATTGCACAATGTCAAGGCAGAAAGGAATAAGAGGAAATATTACACATGTTTTTTAAAATGACATTAATGTCACCACTTCCAGATGCTATTCCTATGAAATCACATAAATTCCCAAATCAGGTTTTTTTTAGGCAAGAAAAACTACTTTTTCATACATAGTAAAAATGACAAATGTCTAATGATTTTTAGTCATCTAAAAAAAGAGTGATGGCTTGTCTAACACATTTCTAAGATTTTCAAACGAAAATATTCAGGACAGCACAGTATTAGCAGAGAGATGAGCAAGCAGACCAAGGGGAAAAAAAGTCTTAATGACCGCGCATTTATATTATATGAAAAGTTGATGAACGATAGAGTAGGCACTGTAGAATAGAAAATCACATGCACTTCAAAATATGAGGCAAACCAGGCTGGCATCTACTTGGGAAAATGCATTGCATTCTTCTCTATTCCGTGAACAATAATCAACTTATTATATATTCAAATATGAAAGATAAAACCAGAACACTTTCAGAAGTCACAGGAAGATTTTTTGTTTTTTTTTTTACGAAGTATTAGGCAGAATTTTTTTTATGTAAGAAAAAAGTGATAAAGGAACAGACAAACTCAAACATGTTAAAATTTAGGAATAAAAAGAAAATAGAGTGGGCCGGGCGTGGTGGCTCACGCCTGTAATCCCAGCACCTTGGGAGGCTGAGGCGGGTGATCACCTGAGGTCAGGAGGTTGAGACCAGCCTGGCCAACATGGCAAAACCCCATCTTTTTGTTGTTTGTTTTTTGAGACAGAGTCTCGCATTGTTGCTTGGGCTGGGGTACAGTGGCAAGATCTTGGCTCACTGCAACCTCCACCTCCCGGGTTCAACCAGTTCTCTTGCCTCGGCCTCCCGAGTAGCTGGGATTACAGGTGCCTGCCACCACGCTCAGCTAATTTTTTTGTATTTTTAGTAGAGACAGGGTTTCACCATGTTGGCCAGGCTGGTCTGGAACTCTTTACCTCGTGATCCGCCCACCTTGGCCTCCCAAAGTGCTGGGATTACAGGCATGGGCCACCGTGCCAGGCCTAAAACCCCCTGTTTACTAAAAATACAAAAATTAGCTGGGTGTGGTGGTGGGTGCCTATAATCCCAGTTACTCAGGAGGCTGACACAGGAGAATCACTTGAATCCGGGAGGCGGAGGTTGCAGTAAGCAGAGATGGTGCCACTGCACTCCAGCTGGGCTACAGAGTAAGACAGCGTCTCCAAAAAAAAAAACAACAAAAAAAAAACAAAAAACAACAAAAAAACCCGTCAGATATCCAGATAAGAGGATGCAGACGTGTCCACTGTCATAAATTCTTCACCATGCTACAAGAGGGGAACTGACATTTTGGTGAATCTTTGTAAATCATCAATTTATCTATCACACTTTTATTTCACCAGTAGCATTTACAAAGCTAAGTCCTACAATTCCATTTGAAATTACCCTTAAAAAGAACAGACCTTTAAAACTTACTACACTCACTCTGGGTAAGAAATAAATACGAATTTTTAGCAAATAAAATACATCATTTTACCTTGCCTCTTTGGAAATAGTATTTTTATCTTTCAAGCTGTACTGACAAAATGTATTTTACAGTCAATGAAAAACTGAAACTCAAATAAGCGGACAAACTTTTTCAAGGTAACAAACTCAGGGAGAGGCAGTGCTGACTCCAACACGGACCTTTCTAAGTGTCATGGCAGGCCATTCTATCCCTCAGGACACCCATCCTGTTCAGTAAAGTACTCAGTGACCACCTAGGAGGCACTGGCACTGCTCTTTGTCCTCCTGTGTGCCTTAAGGGCATTTTAATATTCAGGTTCTTGCACATCCTCTCTGGGGTGGGTTTTCCTTGTCCTTTGGGACAGTTTTTCTCTCTTCACAAGTCTGAGACAATCTAGAGAGCAGAAATCATTTCTGCCTTTTCCTGTCAATATCGGCATCCAATTGGCAGACCATCAATGTGTCTCTGAGGAATAAAAACTCGGGCTGGAGGAACAATTTTAATGACCTAACTTTAATGACATTACATAGTATTGTCCATTCATTTTAATGTCCTAAAATTTTAAAGACCCTAAGGGGTCACCATTTTAGATGAAACTATACCAGGAGATTCCTCTAAGGCCAAGAGCATCCAGCTGCTCCCCTGAGAGACTCTACCCCCTACCTCAGGCTGCCCTTGGGGATGAGATGACTCCGGGGCTGATACTCACTAGACCCTCCAATAGACATGGCCACTGTGGGTATCCTGTGTCATCCCCAGACAGTTCTAAAATGCCAGGACTAGGAAAAGACAGGAGGGTGGCTGAGGACACAACACCCTGTAAAGTTTTCACGGGGGGACCTCAACCTAAAGACATGTTGGTAATATGTACACTTAGGAAAGATGAAAAGAAGACAGGCATAAATTTTTTTTTACAGTAGAGTGTCAGATGATTTATTCTCCACTTTCCTCTCATGTAAAATGTTTGGAAACAGAAAAATATTTTGGCCAAGGTGGTTCACGCCTGTAATCCCAGCGCTTAAGGAGGCCGAGGCGGGCGATCAATTAAGGTCAGGAGTTCGAGACCAACCTGGCCAACATGGCGAAACCCTGTCTCTACTAAAAATACAAAAATTAGCTGGACGTGGTGGTGGGCGCCTATAAGCCCAGCTACTTGGGAGGCTGAGGCAGGAGAATCGCTAGAACCCAGGAGTCAGAGGTTGCAGTGAGCTGAGACTGCACCACTGCACTCCAGCCTGGCGACAGGGAGAGACTCTGTCTCAAAAAAAAAAAAAGGTTTCCTTCCTCATTACCCTTATCAAAGCCTCTCATTTACGCCCCTCCTGTGGACCAAAAACCACAAACCATGACTGCGGTACCCGGTTTATAAATCGCCGTTTGCTCAAACACACCGTTTAATGTTTTAACAAAGCCTCAGGTTAATTTTAGGGGGAGAAAGGTGGGACTGTAAGCCCCATGAACCACAGCTCCTCCCACGCTGGAACCCCGCACACCGAGTCGGGGCTCTCCCGGATCACCCTCCCGTGGTCACCGCACTACCTGGGTCGGGGAGGCGCGGGGCTCCCGAGAGGGCTCCGGCCGGCGGAAGTGGCGCCCACAGGTACAGACAGGACGCAGGGGTCCCGCTGCCCGCCCCGCCCGGCCCTGTACAGAAGGGGACTGAGGCCCGGCTGCGCTGCAGCGTCTCGGTCCGCAGGTTCCGCAGCCGATGGCTGGTTCCAGCAGGTTTCAGCCAGCCCTTTTCCCCACTTCGGGAAGCTAGGCACAGTCGACTCACCATTCCTCGGCTTCCGGGTGATCTGGCGTCAGCTAGGGATGTCCCAATACCGGCAGGTCACAGGTGGCAGAGGCTGCTGCAGAGCCACCTGGGCCTTGCAGAGCCAAGAAGTAGCAGCGGAGACTAACAGGAAGAGACTACTGTGGCGAAGGCGAGACAAAGCGCTCGCCAGCCAGATCCCGGAAGCCGTCCTCTTCTTTCCGGCGGCGCGCCTGATTGAAGGGTCCCCACCCCAGCGCCCCTGATTGTATGGGGCTTCAGGCCCCGCCCCCTCAGGCCCTGAGTGACAAGAGATTGCCATCACGTGAGGCTGGATGAGGGCAGAATGCCCGTTTTGGCCTAGCGGTTTGTAGCGGTTGCGTCCTTCCTGCGCTGAGATCTGACCATGCAAGGAGGACATTCACATTTAACCTTGTATACAAGGTTATAGCTATTTGTGCATTATATAGATATAAAATTGCAAGCAATATAATGACAATTCTGTAACTGCCCAGCGGGTTCACCTTGCCCCCTACCTAGACACAGCCGATTTCTCAAGACGGGGGAAGAGCAATAGAGAAAGAGTAATTCACGCTGAGTCGGCTGTGCCGGAGACCGGAGTTTTTAATTTAATTTAATTTAATTTTTCTGAAACAGAGTCTTGCTCTGTCGCCCAGGCTGGAGTGCTGCCTCAGAGTTTAATGATTATTCAAATCAGTCTCCCTGAGAATTTGGGGATAAGAGTATTTAGAAAGCTTATTTTGCCAAGGTTGGGGATGCTTGTGCATGACACAGCCTCAGGATGTTCTGATGACAGTTGCCCAAGTGGTCAGAGCACAGCTTGGTTTTGTTGGAGATAAATGCTCGGTGCCGCATAGTGAAACCAGCACTCAAGTGAAAGTTTTCTCAGCAACGCAATTTACTTCTGCAGAAGCCTGCTGCTCTCATGAATCATAATCGCAAGAGCACACAGAACAAAGGAAAGCAGGGGTTTTTATTCCTAACGGCAATCCCTACCTCTGGCATGGGCTGGGGCCAGACCTCAAGCTCTAAACTGACCCGGTTGGCTATTTGTCAATATTTTCCCAAATAAGTTAGGCGGAAGGGGGATGTGGGTTACAACCATGGGACGTGTGGTTTCGAAGGGAGAAATGGGTGCAGAGCAGGTAACCAAGGGAACAGATGTGAGTTATTGATTAGAACCGACAGGAAGGTTGTTTACGGTAACTAAGGGCAAGGAGGCATGGAGAACAAGAAAGTTGAGTTCCAGAACAAAAAACAAGACCGTTAACATGCCAAACCTTGGAAGAGAAACTGAGTGTATCTGACAGTTTTATACATTTTAGGGAGACAGGAGACATCAATCAACATACGTAAGATGAACACTGGTTTGATCCCGTACAACCTGAATCAAAAGTGGGTCAACTCGAAGCCAGGATGGGGGGCTTCCAGGTCACAGGTAGGTGAGAGATTGAACTGTTGCATTCTTCTGAGTTTCCGATGAGCCTTTCCAAAGGAAGCAATAAGATATGCATTCTTCTCAGTGAGCAGGGGATGACTTTGAATAGAATGGGAGGCAGGTTTGCCCTAAGCAGTTCCCAAATTGACTTTTCCCTTTATCTTAGTGATTTGGGGGGCCCAAAATATTTCCTTTCCAATTTTCCCCTTTTGTTTTAAAAATATTTTGGAGAAAGCATTTTAGAAGAAAATCAGTCTCTGGTGCCAGGTTTTGTCTGATTTCTCATGGAGTAGCTGGGATTACAGGTGCACGACACCACACCTGGCTAAATTTTTTTTTTTTTTTGGTAGAAACGGGGGTCTCCCTTGTTTGCCCAGGCTGGTCTCTGGTGCCCAACACGGGGCTCCGGTAATCTCTGCAAATAATCCAGTGAAGGAACACCAGAGTGTGGAAAGTGGAGGACGACCAAAAAAGGACTCCCAAGTAGGTTTTCACTTCAAGCTCTAGGGTAAGTAGGGTGCTCGGAGAATTCCAGGGAAACCTGGGGAAAATATGGGTCAGGCTGAAAGTAAGTTCGCTAATTACTTAAGCCTTGTGCAGCAGTTACTGCACCACGGAGGGGTAATTGTGAGTACCCAAAATCTCACATCTTTTTTCCATCTGGTAGACAAGTATTCTCCTTGGTTCCCGGAATATGGAACCATGAATGTGAAAGATCCGACAAAGTCGGATCAGACTTAAAACGAGCACAACAAGAGGGCCACGATATTCCCGTCTCTGCTTAGTCTGTGTAATCGGCAATTAAAACAGCACTGGAGCCCTTCCACACTGAGGAGGAGAAGGAGGAGTTTCAGGATGACATAGGAAAGTTGAATAATCAGGAGTCTAATTATCAGCAAAGTGAACCATGACAGTTTAGTTTTAAAAAGGGCGAGAAACGGGAGGGTATGTATGCTAATCTCCAAAAACTTATAAAAGGAACAGTGCCACCTACTGCGCCTTTAGGGGAAGGTCTGGAATGACCACCCCCAGGCCAGTCTTAGGAATTTTTGGAGTGGGAGACTGAGATGCGCCTTGCGGCTCCCTTTGTGGCAGTCCCCGCCGGTAACTATGGTGAAGGGAAGCTTCAGGCTTGTCCAAAAGCCAATTACGATGAGGGAATGATCCAGGCTTGCCCACCTGTTAATTATGGTAAAGGAATGCTGCGAGCCTGTCCAAATACAAATTATGGCACAGGCACAATCCAGGCATCCATTCGCCAGGTACAAGAAATGGGGGATTTGAATGCTTGGCAGTTTCTGGTAATTACTTCGCCAGCTGAGGAGCCCAGAGAACTTGCTCAAGCATGCTGGGAGCCATTTCCTTTTAAAATATTAAAAGACTTAAAGCAAGCAATTGGACAAGATGGGCCAAATTCTCCTTATGTTCATTCCTTGTTACAATGTATGACTTATAACAGACGTTGAATACCTATGGATTGGGAGGCATTAGCCCGATCCGCCCTGTCCTCCTCTGAATTTCTCCAATTGAAAACCTGGTGGACGGATGAAGCAACAAATCAGGCACGCAGAAATGCTCAAGCCCAACGTCCCATTAATATCACATCTGATCAATTGCTTGGAATCGGACAGGCATGGGGTACTCTAAATCAACAGATGGTAATAGGTGATGAGGCTGTTGATCAGCTCAGAACTACATGCCTAAGAGCCTAGGAAAAAATTCACGACCCTGCTACTGCTTATCCTTCTTTTCACACAGTTCAACAGGGTCCAAGGGAGCCTTTTCCAGATTCTATCGCCCGTTTGCAGGATGCAGCTTAAAAGGCTATTTCCGATTCTCATGCCAAGAAAGTGATCGTTCAGCTGCTTGCTCATGAAAATGCTAATACAGAATGTCAGGCAGCAATTAGACCTATTAAGGGAAAGGCAGATCTAAATGAGGAAAAAACTTTAAGTGAATACATTAAAGCCTGTGATGGCATTGGGGGGCACTTACATAGGGCCAGCCTCCTTCTATAAGGCCAGGGGGAGAGAGGGGGATGCTATTACTCCCCATATCGCGGGGGATGCCTCACCCCCTTGCGATGTGGATCCTAACAGCGAGGGGGAGAGAGGGGGTTGCTATTACTCCCCATTATGATGTGGATCACAATAATTACTCCACCCTGCAATGCGTGTCCATTATTAGTCTCTTTTGTTCAGGATGTTAGGAACAATTTCACAGGTTGTGTGTACACAGCCTGCGGTAGGAGAACGAATACCATCCTCTGCACCTCCGGCTATAAGGAACCATGGTGTACACCATGGATGTACACTTTTTGGGAGATTTGAGCTAATGTCGTCCTGTGTTTCCCTGAATATTCGGAGACATATCACAGGGCGGCTGTACACCCACTACTCTCTTGGCAGGAACATCATACTTTACCTACTGGAAACTAGGAGCAATATCACAGACTGGGTGTCAAACCACTGTCATATTGGAAGTAATATCATGCTCTCCCCCACAAGTTATGAGGAACAATATCACAGGGGAGTGTGTACCTTCACCGGTAGTGAGAGTAGTATCATCATCTCTTCCTTTAGATGACAGGAACAATATCACAGGGTGGGTGTACACCCCATGTATTTTTGGAAGCAATGTCATTCTCTCTTCTTCTAGGTTTTACGATTCATATCACAGGCGGGGTGTACACCCCTTGTTATATTGGATGGAATCTCATCCTCTTTCAACCTGTATCTTTAGAACAATATCCCATGGGGGCTGTGCATCCCTTCAATATTGGTAGTAATGCCATCTGCTCCTTTCCTGGATATCAGAAACAATATCACAGGAGGGGTGTACACCCCTTGCAATATTGGTAGTAATATAACCTCTCCTCTGTGGTTATTAAGGACAAAATCCCAGGGTGGCTTTATGGTTCCTACTTTATTGGGAGTAATCATCCACTCACCCCCTGAATATCAGGAACCATATCACAGAAGAGGTGTCCACCCCCTTCGATATTGTCAGCTATGTCATATTGTTCCCGCCTGGATATTAGGAACGATACCCCGGGTTGGGGGTGGTGTACACCCACTGCGATATCAAAAGTAAAATCAGCCTCTTTCCCGCTGGATATTAAGAACTATATCACAGGTGTGTGTGCACCCTCTGGGATATTGGGAGTACTATCAGCCTCCACCCTGCTGCATATTAGGAACAATAGATGGGGGGCAGGGTGGTTACACCCCCTGCGTTATTGAGAGCAATATTCTTCTCTTTTCCCTGTACAGTAGGAACTACATCACAGGGGTCTGTACACCTTCTGCAATATTGGGATTAATGTTATCCTCTCCCCCACTGAATGTCAAAAGCAATATCACAGAAGGGTGTACAGCCCCTGCGATATGGCCAGTAATATCATCGTCTCTACCTTTGGATACTAGGAACAACATCACAGAAGATGTGTACACTCCCCTGCGATATTGGGCATAATGTCATCCTCTCTTCCCCTGGATATTAGGAACGATATCCCTGGTGGTGGGAGGTGGAGTACATTAAGAACAATTTCACCCGGTGGGTGTACATCCCCTGCGATATTGGGTGTAGTATCATCCTGTCTTCCCTAGGATATTAAGAACAGTGTCACAGGAGGGGTGTACAGCCACAGCCCCTGTGTTATTGGGAGGAATAGCATCTTCTCCCCATCTCGATATAAGGAACAATATCTCAGGGTCTGTTTACATCCCCTGCGATATTGGGCGTAATGTCATCGTCTCCAAACGTGGATATTGGGCATAGTGTCATGGGGGGGGTGTACACCTTCTTTGATATTGGGAGTAATATCATCCTCTCCCCTCAGGATTGTAGGCAAAATATCGAAGGGGTTTTACAACTCGTGCGATATGGGCAGTAATATCATCCTCTCCCCACCTAGATGTTAGGAACTGTATCATAGGCGGCTGTACACTTGCTATATTGGGAGTCATATCATCCTCTCCCATCATGGATATTAAGAACAATATTACAAAGGAGGTGTACACCCCCTGTGATATTGAGAGTAATATTATGCTCTCCCCTTCAAGATATTAGGAACAATATTGCAGGAGGTGTATACAACCCCTGCGATTTTGGGAGTAATATCATCCTCTCCCCCTGAATATAAGAAACAATATCACAGGAGGATGTACACCCCCTGTGACACTGGGAGTCATATCATTTTCTTCCCCTCTGGATATTCGTAACAATATCACAGTGGGTGTGTACACCCTCTGCGATATTGCCACTAGTATCATCATCTCCCTCCCAGGATATAAGGAACAATATCACAAGGGGGTATATACCCTCTGCGATATTGGGAGTAATATCTTCCTCTCCCCCGCTGGCTATTAGGAACAATGTCACAGAAGGCGTGTACACCCCCTGCTCTATTGGAAGTGATATTGTCCTCTCCGTCCCTGGATATTAGGAACAATATCACTAGGGAGTGTACACCTCCTGCAATATTGAGACTAATATCCTCTCGCCCCCTGGATATTAGAAACCATATCACAGAGGTGGTGGACACCCCCTGCAAAATTGGAAGAAATATCATCCTCTCCACCTTTGGATGTTAGGGACAATATCACGGGGGAGGTCTACACCCCCTGAGATATTGGGAATCATATCATCCTCTCTCACTCAGGATACAAGGAACAAGATGACTGAAGGGATGTACACCCACTGCAATAGTTTCAATAATGTCATTTTCTACCCCCTGGCTATTAGGAATAACATTATGGAGGGGTGCACACTTTCTGAGATATTGGAAGTAATATCCTCTCCACTCCGGATATCAGGAACAAGTCTAATAATTATTAATATTAATAATATAATAAAAATTAATTGTAATCATTCATATTAGTAATCAGAATAAAGATAGTAAAAATTAATACTGGTTAAAAATGCTAATGATTAGTATTAATAATTAATAGTAATATCACTATTAATAAAATAATGATATCAGCAATTAATGTTACTTAAATCAATACTAAGTGATGTTGGTAATAAAATAATAATTAATATTAAGAACTAACAATATTGTTAAATGACGTTAATATTAATAATTAATTTTAAGCGTGCATAATCATATTTAAAATAATTATCCATAATTGATAATGGTATCCTATTAATAGTGTCATTGATAATTATTAAAATCGATCCTTGATGTTTAATAATTAATCATATTATTACTCATAATGCCACAGGGGGTATACACCTACCTGTGATGTTGTTCCTATTATCCAGGGACGGAGAGCACGATTTTAGTTTTAATATCACAGTAGGTGTACACTCACCCTGTGACACTGATGCTAATATCTCGGGGAGTAGAATATGACATGACCCCCAACATAGCAATGAATGGACAGCCACCCGGTGATATTGCTTCTAATATTCACGGTAGAAGCGTATGATATTACTCCCAATATCGCAGGGAGGGTACAGTGTACAGTTCTTCTGCGATATTGTTCCTAGTATCCAGAGGGGAGAGGATGATAATAATTCCAGTATTGCAGGCTGTGTTCACCCGCCCTGTGATATTGTTATTAATATCCTGGAAGGGAGAGGATGATATTACTCCCCATAGGGCAGGAGGCTTACACCCAGCCTGGGATATTATTCCTAATATCCATGGAGGGGAGAGGCTGATATTACTCCCAATATGGCAGGGGGTGTACGTCCACCCTGTGATGTTCTTCTTAATATTCCAAGGCCAAGATGTTGATATTACTCCCAGTATGGCAGACACTGTACACCCCCGTGTGATACTATTCCTGATATCCGGAAGGGGAGAGGATGGTATTAATCCGCATATCGCAGGAGGTGAACACCCACTCTGTGATATCTTTGCTAATATGCAGGGGGAGAGAGGATAATATTATCCCCAATATTGCAGAAGATGTACACGCCCCCCCCATGATATTGTCCTTAATATTCCAAGGCACAGAAGGTGATGTTACTCCCAATATCACAGAAAGTGTACACCCCCCAGTGATGTTGTCCCCATGATCCAGGAGGGAAGAGGATGATATTCCTTTCAATATCGCAGGGGGTGTCCACGCCCCGGTGATCCTGTTCCTAATTTCCACCTGGGAGAGGATGATATTACTCCCAATATCGCAGGGGTTATAAACACTCCTTTGATATTATTCCTAATATCCAGGCGGGGAGAGGATGATATTCCTCCCTATATTGCAGAGTGTGTACACCTGTCTTTGATACTGTTCGTAGTAAGTATCTCAACAACTCACAATCATTATTCACTGGTCCATTAATCACAGAACAATATATACAAAGCAATATCACCCCCCCTCCCCCCATGGATATTACGACCCACCTCGCAGTTGGGTGGACACCCCCCGCGAGGAGTGGAGTAATATCACCCCCCTCTCCCACCCTGGATATTACGACCCACCTGGCAGTGGGGTGGACACCCCCCGCGAGGAGTGGAGTAATATCACCACCCTCTCCCCCGCCTGGATATTGCGATCCCCGGTGGTCCCACAGCGTGTTTACGATACTTTGAGTAATAGCATCTCCCCCTCTCGCAATTGGGAACTATTTCCAGACGGGTGTACACCCTCTGCAGCATTCACACTAATATCATCCTTTCCCCACCCTTCATGTTAAGAACAGTATCACAGGATTGTTCATACTCTCCGTCATATTGTATCATCCTCTCCCACGTTGAAATTTGGCACGGTATCACTGCCTGCGGTTATACCTTCTGTGATGTGGAAAGTAATATCATCCTCTACTCTCCTGGATGATGGGAACAATATCACTGGGGGTTGCACACTTTCTGCGATATTGGGCGTAGTATCATCCCCTCTGCCTTTGAATATTAAGGACAATCTTACAGGTGGGTGTACATGCCCTGCCATGTTGGGAATACTATTATCCTCCTCCTCCCTGCATATTAGGAAAAATAACACAGAGTGGATGTACACCCCCTGTAATACGGGGAGTAATATCCTCTTCTCCCCTTCCGGATATTAGGAACAATATCACAGGAGGGTTTACTCTTTCTTCAATATCTGGAGTTATGTCCTCCTCTCCTCCTTTGAAGGTTAACAACAGTATTGCAGGGGAGATGTATATCCTCTGCGATATTGAGAGTAATATCAACCTCTCCCCAACTCCCCTTGATATTAGGAACAATATTCCAGCGTGGGTGCACACCTCCTACTATATGGTGAGTAATATCATTCTCTCCCTTCGTGGATATTAGGAACAATATCATAGGCTGGGTGTACACAGCCTGCAATGTTGAAAGTAATATCATCCTCTACCACTCCTGATATTAGGAACAATATGATGGAAGGGTTGTACACTCTGTACCATATTGGGAGTAATATCATTTTCCTCTTCCCTGAATATGATGAGTAATATTCCCGGGTGGATGTACACCCACTGTTATATTGGGAGTACTGTCATACTCTACCCCCTGGATATTAGGCGCAATATCACAGGGTGAGTGTACACCCATGGCAAGATTGGGAGTAATATCATGCTCTCCCTCCCTGGATATTAGGAACAATGTCACAGGTGAGTGCACACCCCCTGCAGTATAAGGAGTAATATTATCTTCTTTCCCTTTAGCTATTAAGAACAATATCCCATGGTAGGTGGACAACCCCTGCACTTTTGGGAGTAATATCATTCTCTCTTATTCTGGATAGCAGGAATAATATCACAGGTGGGGTGTGCACTTCCCTATGATATTGGGAGTAATATCATCCTCTCCCAATGTGGACATTAGGAACAATATCTCAGGGGGCGTGTACACTTCTTCAATATTGGTAGTAATATCATCCTCTCCCCTCTGGATATAAGAAACAATATGATAGGCAGGGTGGGCACCCCTCGCGATATGGGGAGCAACATCACCCCTCTCTCTCTCCCTGCCTATTACGATCCACAGTGGACACACCGCGTGTTTACGATATTGTAATACCATCTCTCCGTCTAGAAATTAACAAACAATATCAAAGACGGGTGTACACCCTCCACGATATAGAGAGTAATATCATCCTGTCCCCCCAACCCGGATATTAGTTACAATATCAAGGGAGTGTTTATAATCTCTGCGATACTGGGAGTAATAACATCCTCTCCCACGCTGAAATTAGGAACAGTATCACTGGGGGCGTGTACACCCCCTGCGATATTGAAAGCAATATCCTCTTGCCTCCTGGATCATGGGAACAATATCACGAGGGCATTGTACACTTTCTGTGATATTGGGAGGAATGTGATCCTCTCACCCTCCCTGCATGTTAGAAAATATTACTATATATAATAGATATAACATTATATATTTCATATATCTTAATATATTTTATATATTTCGTATATATCTAAATATTTTTATATATTTACCTATATATAAAATATCACATCATATATTAAGGACAATATTGCAGGGGGACCATACTCTGAGAACCTGTGGTCTAAGGTGAGTTACAGATCTCTAATATCACCAAGTACAGGGCAGGCCAGCTGGAATAGCAGCTCTAGAGAAGTGCCAGGTACAGCAGAAGGAAAGAAAGAAGGGATTTGATTTGTCTGCAACAAAAGGTAAGGCTTGGGAGGTTTGTCATATATGTGATGAGAGTCTTCAATTGTTCTGGCTCTTCCAACTTGCCTCATTATTCACTAATTCAATACAATCAATTTATGGTGTAGAAATGCTAATTTTGGACTACATAGGATTTTGTATTTGAAAATAACTAACAGTTTAAGGGAGCAGGAGGAAATAAGATACAGAAGTGAACAATGCAACAATTTGATATTTTTCCCCAAATGAGGCGTAAATGATTACAGAAGTCCCCTGATTTATAGTGGCAAAAAACTGGCAACCATCACATAACTAGGGATGGGAACTGTTGGAAAAACTCAAACTGTGTTTTTTCCTCTGCTCTCATACCACACATCAATAATCATCAACACAGAAGCCTTCTGTGACCCTAAATTATGTGGATATTTCTCCCCTCTAGCAAGCAAGCAATCAATTCTGCAGCAGACACCAGCTGGGTGTCTTTCAATTCAATTCCAATACTATCCACCTGGAGATCATGTCAGATCCCACAGGTGAAGAGCTCAGTCCTCAACATTGCTCCCCCCTCTCAGGTACCAGTTGCAAGTCCAGGCCTCTAGAACTTCTGACCGACTGGCTTCAAGTTGGGGTTCTCACAATCCCCTCTTTGGGTTTAATTAATTTGCTAGAGTGGCTCACCAGACTCAGGAAACACTTACTTATGTTTATTGGTTTATTTTAAAAGATTTTCCTTTTTTTTTTTAAGACAGGATCTTGCACATGTGCCCAGGCTGGAGTGTAGCAGTATGATCATAACTCACTGTAACCTTAAACTCCTGGGCTCAAGTGATCCTCCTGCCTCAGCCTTCCAAATAGCTAAGACTACAGGATCATGCCACCATGCCTGGATAATTTCCTTTATTTTTCATAGAGACAGAGTCTTACTGTGTTGGCTGGGCTGGTCTTGAACTCTTGGGCTCATATGACCCTCCCACCTTGGCCTCTCAAAGCGTTACTGGGATTATAGGTGGAAGCCACAACACCTGGCCTATTTTAAAAGATACAAATAAGCAGCCAGAGAAGAGGTACATAGGGTGAGGTCTGCAAGGGTCCCAAGCACAGGAGTTTCTGCCCCTGTGGAGTTGGGGTGTTCCATCTTCCTGGCACATGAATAAATTCTTGTTCACCTTCCTGTTAGCCTGCATGTGTTCAGCTCTCTGAACTCTGCCCTTTTGGGTTTTTATGGAGGCTTCATTACATAGGCATGATTGATTAAACTGTTGGCCACTGGTGATCAACTTGACCTTCAGCCTCTCTCCCCTGCCTGGAAGGTTGGGGAGTGGGGCTGAAAGTCCCAACCCTCTGATCATGCCTTTGTCTTTTTAGTGGCCAGTCCCACCCTGAGTCTATCAGTCAACAATTGCATACCAAAAAAACAAACAAAAAACACTTTGGAGATTCAAAGTATTTTATAAGTTGTATGCCAGGAAAGGGGACGGATACCAAATATATATTTCACAGTATTGCAGGGGCTCTTTGTCTCTCTGAAAAACAGATCCCTTTGACCTTCATCATCCAGAATTACATTTCTTTCCTGGCTCAAAAGTACACACAGCATTAACACCTCATCCTCCTCTCTTATGTCTCCTCCCCTACTCCCCAGCTTCTAGCCTAAACTAGAATCTGCCCAACAACATTGGAGTCTGTATCCCTTTTCATAAGTCCTTGTAACAAACGATGAAATGTCTAGTCTGCATTCAAATTGCCAGACAAGCAGGGCATGAGAAGGCAGAGAAAAAGTGGAGGAGAAAGCTGTAGCTGGAAGCTTCCTCTGTCTCTCCTGTTCTTTGGGACCACACTCTGCTCCAGTAATTTGCAGAACCCCCAAAACATCGGACTCTGCCCTTCTGGCAAGTGTACATCACCACTGTGCCCCCACATCTGGTCAGAGGAGGATTCTTGGCTGTGCGCTGGGACTAATCAGAGTAGCACGAGGTGGAGGAAAGCCAGCACTTATTTTCTCGCTTCCTCATAGCTTCTGTCCCTCTTCCCTTTTGCCACACTTCTAGACATGCAAGCAAATGTTTCTTCCTAGAAAATGGACGACACCGACAAATGAGAGCACAGAGAAGTGTAATTCACAGGATTTTCACAATTGCACAAAACAACATTGTAAGTGTACAAATTGCAATGTTAGAGGAAAAAAGCAACTCAGAATCCCACCATTTTAATGTTTCCCATAAGCCACAGACATTTTTCAAGAAACGGGGCTTCCAGTCCTTATATTTGCACACATATTTGTGAACAGAATATTGATCGAAGTTCCTTGCCCTGGCTGCCCATTTGAATCACTAAGAAACATAGATGTCCAGGTGTTGAGGCTAAGGTATATGTACCTCTATTTTGGTTAAATTCTTATTGAAATAAACATATATCATAAATGTGAAGCTAGATAAATTTTCACAAACTGAACAAAACTGAGTAACTATCTTCTAGATCCAGAAACAGATTCTCACCAGCAGGTCAAGAGAGCCATTAGGGCCGCTTTCTAGCTACTACAGCCCAGTGAAAGTTGTCAACATCCTAACTTCTAACATCATGGGTTAGTTTTGTTTGTTTTAGAAACAAAAAACAAATTAAAATAATATATACTCCTGTGCTAGCTTCCTTCCCTCAGTGTTGTATGAGATTCACTCATATTTGTTGTAAGTAGTTGTGATTTGTTCATTTTCATTGCTTTATAGTATTTCATTGATTGAATAAACCACAATTGATTTATCCATTTAACTGTTAATGGGCATCTATGTAGTTAACGATTGATAAGTTGGAGTATATTAAATTTAGGGAACAACAACAAAAATTTTTTTTATTATACTTTAAGTTCTAGGGTACATGTGCACAACATGCAGATTTGTTACATATGTATACTTGTGCCATGTTGGTGTGCTGCACCCAGCAACTCGTCAGCACCCATCAACTCGTCATTTACATCAGGTATAACTCCCAATGCCATCCCTCCCCCTTCCCCTCCCCCCTCCCCATAATAGGCCCCGGAGTGTGAGGGAACAACAAAATTTAACAAAAGTCACCATTGAAGAGAGTGATATGTGAAGAAAAATATTCTCAATACACACATAAAAAATAAAAGACTTATACCCTAGTGAGAGGGAATGAATATGTAGACAGGAATCCTATGTATTAACCAGTAAAACACAGCTCAATTTTTAAAATACTTGGCACACCTGAGAGCAAATATGCAAATACTCAATAAATATATGCTCAACTTCATTTATGGCTCAGGAAATAAAAATTAAATTACCCACTGGAGTGGTTAAAATTAAAAAGATGTAAAATACCAAGCAATCGTATTGAATATGGAAAAATGGGGATTCTCATATTCATTGGTGTGAGTGTTAATTTGTACAACCATTTTGGAAAACTCTTTAGTGATATCAATGAAAGCTAATTACATGCATATCCTGATTTAGCAATTCTATTCTCAGATATACACTTCACAGAGATGCATACATATGTGCCCCAAAAGATAGGTACTGTATAAGATGTTCTTAGTACTACATTTGTAATGGCCCCAAACAGCTATCTTTATATTTAAGAGGCTCTACAGGTGATTCTCAGGACCAATAAGGGCTGGAAACTATGACAATAAATATACTTTTAACAGAATTTTGAGTTAAAATTGCATTTTATGTGCTGACTTAATAGGGAAATTATAAGCCTTTACCTTTCTCCTTTGTAAGAGACAAAGCCTTAATAATAGCTATGGCTAAAATTTATTTGTCAATAAAATACTAAGGTTTTTGTTATTTGTTGAAATGCTAAATGTTTTCAAGATCATTTCTCTTTTTTTATGTGGTAGAATCTTAAGTATTTGGCTTTGATGATAGGACCTAATATGGGAAAAGATTAAAGTCAGGAAAAAGTAATAACAATTCCTTAGTAATAAATCTGTACAGTAGTACGATATAACTTGGTCCTCAGCTGCATCCTGAAATTTTAAAAAAGAGACTGAAAATGATTTCCCTTCCCAGTGAAGCCATCAGTTTCAGGCAGCACTACCAGGTCATCAAAAGAGGATGGGTTAGTTTCTCACTAGAGAGGTCTTGGGTGGGATTCAGTTTCTCCGCTAGGTGTCTAATTCTTTAATTGTCCCAACACTTGAAATGGCCCTGGGAGGTGGTTCTTTTACTTCCATTTGACAGGTAAAGGAGTTGAGGCTTAGGGAGGCAAAGCCACCTGGTCACACAGCTTGCAGGTGATAGAGCCAGATACTCCCTAGGAGATGGGTATTTCTGGTGCTGAAAACAGAGGAACAGGCAAAAGGTGTTTATTTAGGGCTATTTGCTGGGCTCTGGGCTAAGCACTGGCTTGTGACAAGGGGTTCCAAAAGGAATGGAGACCAAGGAGTTGGTATAAGGCAAGATTTTCATTTTGAGAGATGAGGCTATTTTTTGGAGGCTGGCAGTCATGGTGTCTTTTGAATATAAGAAGAAAGGGCAAGAGCTGATTCACTCTGGTTATTGTTGGGAGCTTGACAGGAGAAGATATTCAATGACAGTTTGAATAGTTGTATTAGTCCATTTTCATATTGCTCTAAAGAACTACCCAAGACTGAGTAGTTTATAAAGGAAAGAGGTGTAATTGACTCACAGTTCAGCATTGCTGGGGAAGCCTCAGGAAACACAATCACAGCAGAAAGTGAAGGGAAAGCAAGACACCTTCTTCATAAGGTGGCAGGAAGAAGTGTTGAGCAAAGGGGGAAGAGCCCCATCAGATTTCGTGAGAACTCACACAGCATCAGGAGAACAGCACTGGGGGAACTGCCCCCCATGATTCAATTACCTTTACCTGGTCTCTCCCTTGACATATGGGGATTTGGGGGATTACAATTCAAGATGAGATTTGGGTGGCATAAGTATATCAATGGTACTCTGCAAAATAGGGATACACACTGAGATTGAGGTTATAAACTAGGTGGTGGGTAGTCTGAGAAAACAGAAAATCTCTTTGATCTCTAACAGATAGCTAGTACTGTTTGGCAGGAAGTGTATTTCGGATTAATGTGGCAAATGAGGTTGAAGATGATTCTTGAAATGCAACTGTAGTCAGATTGTCCAGGGGCATTTGAGATAAAGTGTAGTGTGGCAGACCTTGGCTGACTAGGCTTATTCTTATCCAGAAGATGGGTGTCAAGGGTAGTGTTGAGTTGAAGAGACTAGGTCAGGGCTACAAACTGAAAGCAGTGGCTCTTGATATTTTATTGCTGTTAGCTGTCAGTGGCTCCAGGAAAAGTGGGGACCAGGGAGCTGTTATAACAGGAACTTATTGGGGGGAAATATGCCTTTTTGCATAGGATAGGTTAGTGTGTTGCACCAGCCATATCCGAGTACTGCTGGTTGAGAGCCCTCCATTCATTTCTTTCAGCTGAGGGCTTTTCTTGCCCAATGTTACACTCCTTAACTAATGACTGGTTGATGCAGAGTCATAATGCCAACTTGGGACAACTTTAAGGGCTCTTCCAGCTTCAAAGCTCCAATAGGGTTGGATGACATGTTCAATGACACATTATAATCCAGCCTCTCCCTGCTCTATCCTGGCCCTTTCCCTTCCATAGGTGTTGATCTAAAGAGTACTCCCAAATAAAACTCCTTTATGTTAATTGCTTTCTCAAAGTCTGCTTCTGGGAGAATGCAATCTGCAACAAAGGCAGTGATTGCCACAGGAAAATGCCATTTGGCTTGGGTAGGTGTGAAAGCTATGATGTCTTAGCAGGTATACAAAAAGAGTCCCTTCTGTCTGAGTAGTTCGGGCATTGCAAAGCAGGGCTACTTGGAAT
Organism: Trachypithecus francoisi; assembly: GCF_009764315.1. Taxonomy (NCBI): domain Eukaryota; kingdom Metazoa; phylum Chordata; class Mammalia; order Primates; family Cercopithecidae; genus Trachypithecus; species Trachypithecus francoisi. The sequence continues at coordinate 42,496 of NW_022680783.1, forward strand.
AATGTCCTCCTACCTGGAATAAGCATGTGAATTGAAGATTGGAATGCAGACAGCTGGACAGTACATAAATACAAAAATGTTCTTTGATAAATAAGATTGTAATAGATGGCCTTGCTTTTAGGAAGAACTTTCAGGACACAATATAGGTTAAAGGTGGCAGGAAATGTGTCTAAAATAAAGACCAACTGGGCACAGTGGTTCAGGGCTGTAATCCCAGCACTTTGGGACGTGAAGGCAGGACAATTACTTGAGAACAGAGGTCAAGACCAGCCTTTGCAACATAGGAGGACCCTGCCACTACAAAAAAATTTAAAAATTAGCTGAGTGTGATGGTATATCTCTGTAGTCCTAGTTACTTGGGAAGCTGTTGGGGGAGGGTCACTTGAGTCCAGGGTTTGAGGCTACAGTGAGCCATGATCCCACCACTGTACTCCAGCCTAGGCAACAGAGTAAGATCCTATGTCTAATAAAATAAAATAAAATAAAAGCCATAGTCAGGTTTTTCCAAAGACATTTTAGATTGGAAGGCTAAAGTAGACCCTTTGGCCACCTAGGCTTGTCCTTTCCCTGTAGGTAGATGTCAAAGTCATATCCAGCTAGAGAGACTAATTGGGAATATCTGTGTCACCAAAGTTCCCTGCAGACTTGGTTCAGATATCCAATGGACAGTGCTATGGTTTGAACTTGTCCCACCAAAATGCGTGTGTAGGAAACTTAATCCCCAATACAACAGTATTGGGAAGTGGAGGCTAATGGGAAGTGTTTGATCAAAAGGGTTCTACCCCTATGAATGGATTAATGTCACCATAAAAAAGGGCTTATGGGAGTGGGCTCTCTGTCTCTCTGTCTCACTCTCTGTCTTTCCCTTTCCTCTGCTCTTTTCATGTGAAGACATGGTGTCCCTTTCCTCTGGAGGATATAGTGTTCAAGGTGCCATCTTGGAAGCAGATAAACCAGGCCATAACCTACTGGTACCTTGATCTTAAACTTCCTAGCCTCTAGAAATGTGAGAAAATAAATTTCCATTCTTTATAACTTACCCAGTCTCAGGTGTTCTGTTACAGCAGCACAAAATAGACTAAGACTGATACTATTTTTGGTAGATTGAATTATTAGCTTCAATTCTCCACTTCTCTCTTTATCCACACATTTTCTTATGGAAAGAGTGAAATTCCTCAGCCCTTAACATTGGGCTTGGCCATGTGACTTGCTTTGAGCAATAGAATGTTAGCACTTTTGTCCACTTGAAATATCCTTGTAAAGTGGGGTTAATCATCTTGCATCTCTGTTATCATTTTGAGGGACATGCCATGGTGAGCCTACTGATCAAAGAGGATAAAAGTTACATAGAGGGCTGGCCATGGAGTCTCACACCTGTAATCCCAGCACTATAAGAGGCTGAGGCAGGGGAATCGCTTGAGCCCAGGAGTTCAAGACCAGCCTGGGCAACAAGGCAAAACCCTGTCTCCACAAAATCTACAAAAATTAGCCAGTCATGGTGGTGCATGCCTGTAGTGCCAGCTACTTGGAGTGGCTGAGGTAGGAGGGTTGCTTGCATGGTGGTGAATGCCTGTTGTCCCAACTACTCAGGGTGGCTGAGGTAGGAGGATTGCTTGAGCCTGCATGTTGAGGCTACAATGAGCTGTGATTGCATCACTGCATTTCAGCTTGGGTGACAGACTGAGACCCTGAAAAAAAAAAAAAAGCCCTATACAGCTGACTGAGACCTGCAGTCTAAAGCAGAGTCACCTCCATTGACCCAAAAACTCTTGAGTAGAACAAATATGTTGTTGCATAAAATTTTGCAACTGTTTATTCCATAGCAAAAATCAACCAACACAGTAGGGTCTGCTGGGTAAGCATCTCCATTTTGCTGCTTCCTGTTCTTTTACTTGTTTTGATAAAACTCTCAGCCCTCCTAATACCTAGAATTCCCTCTAGATGTTCTCCACAGAAAAAATGTCTTTCTGCTTTTTCCATGAGGACCAGGTAGTGGTAAAGTTCTTAGTTGAAAGATATCTGGGTTAATACCAACCTTTTCACCTGGTGCCTGCATTTCCAGATTGGGCATCTTTCAGATAGTGTCGGCCACTGGGCACTTAGCAAATGGAGAAGTACATGTACTTGAAATGACGAATTACAGTAGATTTATTAAATGCTAACATTTATTGTTATTTCTGCATCTGCTGAAATTCCAAAATCAAGATGTTGGCAGGAATGCTTTTCTTTTCAGAAGCTTTAGGAGAGAATCTGTATCTCTGTCTTTTGAAACTTCTAGAAGTTACCCAAGTTACCCACATTACTCGGCCCCCTTTCATCTTGAAGGCCAGCAGAGTGTCATCTTCGAATCTCTCTTCTCACCTGACCTCTACCTCCATCTTAAAAGACCCTTGTCATTACATTGGGCACACCTGGATAATCCGGGACACTCTTCTAATCTTAAAGTCAGTTGATTGGCAACCTTAATTTTATCATCAATCTTAATTTTCCTTGCTGTGTAACATAACATATTCACAAATTCTAGGAATTTAGATGAACATCTTTGGGTGGGCCATTATTCGACATTCTACATAGACTTATAGGCAGCCATGATTGCTAATAATTCTCGATTCTAGTTCCCTGGGAAGTAGGTGCAGAGGTGGGCCATTGGTACCCAGATACTCTTGGGACACATGAGGTTTTCTGTGATTTTGCAAGCCTAGGTTTTGAAGTCTAGTGCTAGTCCTGTTCTGTTTGTGTTAGTCAGAATTGTGCATAGGTAAATCTGTCTTCAGCTTCTATAGGCTAAACTCATGGCTGGAGATTAAGCAAACATCTTTCTCTTCTCACAAGCATTTTTGTTTCAGTTATTAGGGCAGGAAAGTGCTCAATTCTTCTGCTCCTTCCATTGCTTTATCTACTTCAACTCATTGAGACCACATTTTCTTCCATTCCTCTATATGCTTCCATTCTATTAATTATTTATTTTTCCTTAACCTTTCTGGTCTAAACTTATATTCTGTGACATCAGTGATACTCATCCCAAACCTTTCTTTTTTTCCTTGTTCTTTTTTACTTCTATAATTGCTCTAATCAATCCCAATTCTGGATCAACCAATCTTTTGCTTGTTGTGTGTTGTATTGTGAAAAAAGACCCTAGCCTCAGAATTTTAAATAAAACATTTTTGTACATGAAAACCATATTGCAAGATGGAAGGAGGATAATGGCCACAAACCAGCAAGAGGCTAAAGAAAATATCACTCCTAGTTCCTTAACACCTCAAAATGATGGGTTTTCATAGTATATATTCTGTAACCTAATTACCTTTTGGAAGTGCTCTGTAGTCAGCCAGTAAGAACGGCTATTTCCATCACTGTGGACTAATGTTGGCAACTTTGTGTGAACTAGAAAAAAGCACCCCTTCCTCAAGACACTATACTGCCATATGCCAAAAAATTGTTATAGTTTTACATCATAGATCAGTATAAGTTTGTGTAAATCTGTACAAATTTATGATTATGATGTGATGAGCAACCTCTAACATGCTGCTTCAACTCACTCAACTAATAGAGACCACATTAGCCTCCATTTTTCCATATTCTTCCCATTACTTACATTGTTGTTTCCTTTTCTTTCTTTTTTAACTTATATAGGCATTTGTGGTCTATCACAACATGTACTATAAATGGAAATCTTGGGGCTTGTGACACATTGGGATTTTGTGATATGTGGGAATGGGTCAGATTGCTGAAGGTCACACCTGTGGTCTTAAGTTGGCAAATTCAAGGAAGAGTGTTTAAAGGCGACTACCTGCATTTGAAAGAAGTTATATTAATTATCTAATAAAATATTTAAGATTTAGAGAGAATTCACAGTATTTGCCTAGGAAAGTAAAACACTAACACACAATGCAGGAGTCATAGTGTTTATTCCGAAAAACAGTAGAGCAAGGAAACCTTGAGCTTTTACATTTTAGGATATATGACAAGAAGTTCTGTTTATTATGGAAACTGCTTTTCTTCTTCATCACCTTCCCCTCCCTTGTAGATTTTAACCCAAATATCTATACATATATATTTATGGGTCTTTCTAGGGGGTGTAATGATTGACTACCACTTTCAGTGACACTTGCGGGAGACATACGTGATTAGAAGCAGAGAAAAAGGATCCTTCCACTGGGGTATAGGCTCAGTGGTTTACCAGTACATACCCAGGTCCTAATGTTATTTGTCTGAGTCTCCTTGAGGATCTTAGAGGTACCTTGAGATCGTCATTCAGTTTGGCGGAGATACCACAAGGCACACTATCTTTGTTCTTTAAGCTAAAGATGTCACATATTTTTAGATATGTGGGAGGATGTCATGGTTACAAAACCCGAGGAGCTGAAATTTCCCACAATCCCCGGTATTATAACTCAATCTTTTGGAGTAATGATATTATTTAGATATAATTCATAATCCATAAAATCCACCTATTAAAGTCAATTCAGTGCTTTTTACTTGATTCATAGAGTTGTGCAACCGTCACTACAGACAATCTTAGAATATTTTCATCACATTAAAAAGAAATTCTGAACCTTTTAAGTAACTACTTCCTAATCCCACCCCAGCCCACCATCACCACCAACCCTAGGCAATCACTAGTCTCTTTTCTGTCTCTATTGATTTGCCTATTCTAAGCATTATAGCTCCATTTAATAAAAAAAATTATAAACCAATGATTCTTAAACTTTTAAAAATCTTAGGACTTCTTTAGAGCCTGAGAAAATTATTTAGATCCCCAAAGAGCTTTTGTTTACATGAATGATACTGATCAATATTTACAATACAAGAAATTAGAAAAGAGAAATTTTAAAAATATTTATTCATCTATTCTTTTTAAATTAATGATATATGCTCCACTGGACTCAGGCTCCATACCTGAACCCCAGATGCAGGATCCAGGCCCAACCCTACAGATCTGGTTTCCAGGCCTGCCCCAGTAGACCCCAGCACCAGGGCTGGCACCTGCACACACACACTCATAAACCCAGTCCCACACTTATAAACCCAGGTTCAGGACATCCCCACCAGACCTCAGACACTAGGACTGCCCCAGGGCTATACAAGCCCTTGTGTATTCAAGATCAAGAATTCCTCCCAACATTAGGTTAGCCCCCATGGACCCAGGCTTCTGAAATACCCCTGTGGTTCCAGTTTCCAGACCCACATAAGTGGACCCCAGCACCAGAGCAACCACTGTAAACTCAAGATCCAGCCTTGCACTTACAGACCTAGATTCCAAAATTAACTTGATGGATCTGGGTACCAGGATCATCTACCCACCGACCAAATACTAGAACAGCTTGACCAAGTCTGTAGAACTCCCTAGAGCTTCTTAAAAATGATTATTTTGAATTCTTCTTTAGACAGTTTATAGATCTTCATTTTTGTTGTTGTTCCCTTGGTGGTGTTATGTTTCCCCAAATATTTATAATCCTGTGGCCTTGCATTGGTATTTGCACAACTGAAGAAGTAGGCAACTCTTTCAGTCTTTATAAACTGGCTTTGGCAGGGAAAGTCCTTCACCAGTCAGCCTGTCCAAAGATTCTGGACAGGCCATCTACTGAGTTCTACAAGTATATGAAAAATTAAACAACATGCTACTTAGCAACGAATGCATCAAAGAAGAAATTGAAAGAAAAATTTTTTTAAAAACTTGAGAAAAATGAAAATGGACAGCAGCATACCAAACTTATATAAATCAGCAAAAGCAGTTCCAAGAGAGAAGTTTATACCAATAAACACCTATATCAAAAAAGAAAAAAGATTTCAAATAAATAGCTTTCTGTTATACCTCAAGGAATTAGAAAAAGAAAAGCAAACTAAGGCCAAAGTTAGTAGAAGGAAGGAAATAACAGAGATGAGAGTAGACTAAATGAAATAGAGACCAGAAAAGCAACAGAAAAGATCAATGCAACTAAGAGCAGGTTTTCTGAAAAGATAAACAAAATCAACAATCTTTTAACTAGAGTAAGAAGAAAAAGGGAAAAGACTCAAATAAAACCAGAAATGAAAGACAAATTACATCAGGTGCCATGAAAATATAGTGTTATAAGAGACTGCTATGAACAATTATACACCAACAAATCAAAGAACCTAGAATAAATAAATAAACAGCCACCAAGACTGTGTCATGAATAAATAGAAAATTTGAACAGACCAATAAGGAGGGAAAAGATTGAATCAGTAATAAAAAGAAAAGCCTAGAACCTGATGGCTTCACTGGTGAATTCTACCAAATACTTAAAGAATTAATGTCAATCCTTCTCAAATTTTTCCAAAAAATTGAAGTGGAGGGAACACTTTCAAACTCATGTTATGAAGCCAGTATACTAATACTAAAGTCAGATCAGAAAGCAACAAGAAAATAAAATACAAGCCAATATCCCTGATGAACATAGATGCAGCAATCCTCAAGAAAATACTAGCAAACCAAATTCATCAGGACATTAAAAGGATCATTCACCATGATTAAGTGGAATTTGTCCCTGGGGTGCAGACTTTTAAATATAAATAAATTAACAAGTGTAATATACCACATTCACAGAATAAAGGACAAAAACCATGTGATCATCTCAATAGATTTAAAAAAAAAAGCATGTGATAAAATTGAACACTCTTTCATGATAAAAACACCCAATAAAGTAGGAAGAGAGAGAAACTACCTAAACATAACAAAGGTCATATATGACAAATTCACAGATAACATAATACTCAAGAGTGACAAATTGAAAGCTTTTCCTTTAAGATTAGGAACAAGACAAGATTGCCCAGTCTCCCCTCTTCCATTCAATATAGTCCTAAGCTGAACATGGTGGTGCACCCCTATAGTTCCAGCTACTTGGGAGGCAGAGATGGAAGAATCACTTGAGCCCAGGAGTTTGAGTCCAGCCTGTGCAACATAGCAAGACTCCACTCCATATAAACAAACAAACAATATATGTAGTACTGGAAGTCCTAGCCACAACAATTAGACAAGATAAAGAAATAAAATCATCCAAATCAAAAAGAAAGAAGTAAAATTTTCTTTGTTTGCAGATAACATGATTTTATACACAGAAAAATCCTAAAGACACCATCAAAAAACTGTTAGAACCAATAAACTCAATAAAACTGCAGGACACAAAATCAACATACAACATTCAGTAGCATTTCTGTATGCTAACAATGAACTATCCAAAATAGAAATCAAGAAAGCAATTTCAATGACAATAGCTGCCAAAAAACACATAAGAATAAATTTAACCAAGGAGGCAAAAGATCTGTACATTGAAAACTATAAAACATTGATGAAAAAAAAATTGAAGGAGATACAAATAAATGGAAAGACATCCTGTGTTCATGGATTGGAAGAATTAATATTATCAAAATGTCTATACTACCCAAAGCAATGTACAGATTCAATATCTGCCAAAATTCTAATGATATTGTCCACAGAAATAGGGAAAAAAATCCTAAAATTAGCATGGAAGCCCAAAAGGCCCTGAGTAGCCGAAGTAATCTTGAATAAAAGGAACAAAGCCGGGAGATAAATGGAAGATGGACAGGGGACAGGGCTGATGTGCAGTACCCACTTGGACAGACACAAGAATGGCCATAATTTAAAAATTTAAAAATAACAGATGTTGGTGTGGATGTGGAGATTCCTTAAATAACTAAAAGTAGAACTAGTTTGATCCAGGAATCCCAATATTGGGTATCTACCAGAAGAAAAGAAGTCATTATGTGAAAAAGACACTTACACACACATTTATAGCAGCACAATTCACAATTGCAAAAATGTGGAACCAGCCAAATGCCCATCAACCAAGTGAATAAAGAAAATATGGTATACATACACCACAGAATACTACTCAGCCATAAAAAGGAATGAAATAATGGCATTTGCAGCAACTTGGATGCAATTGGAGACCATTATTCCAAGCGAAGTAACTCAGGAATGGAAAATCACACATTATATCTTCTCATTTATAAGTGAGAGCTAAGCTATGAGGATGCATAGGCATAAAAATGATATAATGGACTTTGGGGACTTACGGGGAAGGCTAGAAAGGGGGTGAGGGATAAAAGACTATACATTGAGTACACTGTACATTGCTCAGGTGATGGGGGCACCAAAATCTCAGAAATCATCAGCAAAGAACTTTTTTGTGCAGCCAAACACCATCTGTTCCCCCAATACTATTGAAATAAAAATTAAAAATTTTAAAAAACTTTTGAAAGATGAAAGAAATAGAACAAAGCTGGAGGCATCACACTACCTGAGAAAACAGGATTCCACGTTCAAAAAATGAAATTGGACCCTTATCATATACCATATGCAAAAAGAAACAAAAAATGGATTACAAATTTGAATGCATGTCTGAACCTGTAAAACTACTAGACAAAATATAGGGCAAAAAGTGTTTTGACATTGGCCTGGGAAATGATTTTTTGGCTATGACCCCAAAAGCATGAGCAACAACAGGAAAGACAGACAAATGGGACTGCATCAAACTAAAAACTTTCTGCACAGCAAAGAAAACAGTGAACAGAGTGAAAAGATTAGGAGAAATTATTTGCAAACCATACATTTGATGAGGTGTTGATATCCAAAATATATAGAAACTCCAACAACTAATAACAAGAAAAAAAAATTTTCAAAAGGGCAAAAGGCTTGATAGATATTTCTAAAAAGAAGACATGTCAGTAGTCAGCAGGGGTATAATATAAAAGTGCCAAAAATCACTAATCATCAGGAAAATGCAAATCAACGCCACACTGAGATATCACCTCATATCTGTTAGAATAATTAGTATCAAGAAAAGAAGGATAACAAATGTTGATGAGGATGAAGAGAAAAAAGAAAACCCTTGCACACTGTTGGTGGATACATAATATGGTATAGCCATAATGGAAAACAGTGTAGAGGTTCCTCAAAAAAATTAAAAATGGAACTACTATATGATGAAGCAGTCAAACTTCTGGGCATATATTGAAAGAAAATCAGTATGTCAAAGAGACATCTGCACTCCCATGTTTATTGCAGCATTATTTACATTAGTCAAGATATAGAATCAATCTAAGTGTCAATGTGTTGGGGTCCCCATGTTTCCTAAACAAAGGAATGAACACACAAGACAACACAAGACAAGACAAATATGGCAGCCACCCCAAACGACATGCTCCGCTTTATTTTATACAGTGGTTTGTGGAATGTTACCAAGTCACAAGACACATTGTTGTTTTTCTGACCTTTCCCTGACTTTCTGGACTTTCAAGATGTTTACACATAAACAAGCCCCCAGGGTCTGCTGTTTGCAGCTGGCTCCTATCAGGAACGCCCTGTTTCATTTGCAAGAGCAGGACTTATCGGGAACGCCCTGCTTCGTTTGCAAGAGCAGGACTTATCGGGAATGTCTCGTTTGCGAGCAGGTAGTCCTCTACATTTTCCCTTTCTTTATTTACAAGTTTCAATTTCTTTTAAAACCATCATTACATGTTGGGCTCGCTGGGATTTGGTGTTTGCCCTTTGGCACTGTCTCCAGCAGACTGTGAAAATGACAAAGGCAAGAACAACAATCAATACATTGCTAGAAACAGAGGTCAGCAAAGTTTTTACAGGGCTCATAGGGTTCAAAGAAGTCAGACTTTGTGCAATACCAGTCATCAAATCTGCATCAGTCAGCTATGATAACTGATTGTGAAATGTTTCAGAAATGTTCTGTGTTAATTCTTGTATTTCTAGGGAAAGATTATTATGACCAATTAAAAGTCTCTTTATCTCAGTCCAATTATGTACAATGCTGTTAAAAGGAACAGGAGTAATACAAAATTGGGTAGTATTCCAATCACATTTCAACAAAGCTTGGGTATTCAACACTGTTAGCTGATCTCCCAACCAAGAAACCACTTGCTCCAGATTATCCACTCGTTCAGTCAAATGAGCATCTATGTCTTGTTGCTGCTGCCACAACAAATGTGATTGTTTATGCCATTGTTGCACAAATTCTGCATTTTGTATACTCTGGTGTAGAGCTAATCCAGCAACAGCAGCGGTGGAAGCAATTGCTACAAGTCCTATAACCGTGGTCACGACGATTCCAACCATCCTCCGACTGCGGTGGACAAGATCTTGCATAACCTTGTAAATTTGACTAACCCCAGCAGATTCATTCCAAGTACGTGTTAAATTTACAGGTAGCCAGGTTTCTTTTCTGGCTCTTAGTATATATAAATCGGAATGAGACTCATTCCAATTATTATTCCACCAAGTAGTATTTATACAACTTAAGAATGTACAATTGTTTGTACAGTTAACTACCCCTGTATTATTATCCCATTTAAAAATTCCTGTCAACAACAAGTAAGGCTTTCTTACACATGCAATAACATATCTAGAACTATTTTGATGCAAAGATATATGGAAAGGGTTAGCAATATTAGTAAGATTTAAGGACATGTTTCCCGTTTACCAGCAGCTAGCAACTTCCAGATATGACTTTGTATTTGTGAAGTGTTAGCCAAATGTGGCATAGGGGGTGATAGACCACCATCATGCCAAATAATAGTTTCATTGCCATCCGCAGAAATGCTGTGATTACCTTTATGCCAACGCAGGTTGAAATGGCTGAATTTAGTTTGAAAATCTCCATGTACACTCCAATCTGTAACAAGGTATTTACGACTCTTCCCTTTTACTTCTAACAACAATTATGGCCCACTACCTCTACATCTAGTCCACTCTAGTTGGGAAACACCTCCGGACACATCAGGGATAAGGCATAAAGATAATGTAGTGGGCACAGTTTCTTTTAGTAATGCAGTATGATTATACTTAAAACTTTGAGCAACAATAATCATAGTAAAGGCAGCAATGTGACTATAATTATAGCGAACAGCCCAAGCCTCATGAGAAGGATGCAGACAATGTGGAATACTCCCAAGAGAGTAACATTGTGGTACTAGAGGCTAGGGGATGAGGCAAAGGGAAGGATGTTGGTCAGCATGTTCAAAGTTTAGTTATGCAGAATGAAAGTTCCAGAGATCTAATGGACAGCATGGTGACTATAGTTAATAATACTATATTGTATACTTGAAATTTGCTAAGAGAGTAGATTTTAAATATTCTTCCTACACACACACATACACAAAATGCTAACTATGTGAGAGGATGGATATGCTAACTAGCTTGACTGTAGTAATTATTTCACAATGTGAATATATATGAAAACATTACATAGTGCACCATAAATATATACAATTTTTATTTGTTAATTATACTTCAATAAAGCTGGAAGAAAGTAAAAAAAGAATAATAATAAACCCTTTACATTTTAACATAAATAAGGATTTTTACAAGAAATAATTATGTTTTCCCAAACATAAAAATTAGTTATGAGTGATATGGTCTACAAATTTTGTAATCTCTTTTATGTTTGGCCCAGAAGATAGCTGGATTCTCACATCTGTTTATTTCCAATCTGCTGTGATATACTGTGTTAGATAAATACATGAAGATAATTTGGCCTCATGCAGATGTATAGCTGAAAAAGGGAGGAGTATTTTAATGGCCTTTTTAGATAATTGTGAGTATTTTTTGATATGACATCAAACTGTTTAAGTACTAGTTTACTAAAGGTTTGCTATAATGTGGAAACAGAAATGGTGTCAATGAACTTTTGGTACTCTGTACATTTGGGTGTATGAAAGTGAAAATTCAAGTCATGTCTTATATTATGAAAATAGCTTTGACATCATGGACTTTCTGAAAGGATCTATTTGAGAACCATAATTGCTACTATAGACCAAAAATAATAATAGTTTTACATGCACCTAGCAGGAGTAGGACATCCTCTTAAATTTTGGTCTGAGGAAGACTCATGAAAATTGATTGAGATGAGGCATCATTTAACAAGACCTGCAATCTTAAAGGGTCATATACGAAGATTGTAAGAAATGGGAAGGGTAACTAGGCAGACAGATTTAGCTTTATAATTCCTCCAGAAACCAAAGTCTTTCTGAACAGAAACCAACTCAAGGATAAAGCTTACCCACAGCATCCCTATGCAGAAGAGGGGATTTAAGGAAAAACCTAAAGTAAGGAATCAAAGGATCCTACCCTGAGCTCACAAAGTCCCTGCCCTGCAGTTCACCTCTGTCATTCTCAAGATTTTTGTTGTTTCACAACAAAACAAACAAAACCTGCACCAAACTGTTGTGTAAATTGAGACTCAGACCCAGGATTTACCATAAGACTCTGTTGCTTATGAAAATTGTACCATAGGGGCCGGGCGCGGTGGCTCAAGCCTGTAATCCCAGCACTTTGGGAGGCCGAGATGGGCGGATCACGAGGTCAGGAGATCGAGACCATCCTGGCTAATGCGGTGAAACCCCGTCTCTACTAAAAATACAAAAAACTAGCCGGGCGACCTGGCGGGCGCCTGTAGTCCCAGCTACTCGGGAGGCTGAGGCAGGAGAATGGCGTGAACCCGGGAGGCGGAGCTTGCAGTGAGCTGAAATCCGGCCATTGCACTCCAGCCTGGGCGGCAGAGGGAGACTCCGTCTCAAAAAAAAAAAAAAAAAAAGAAAATTGTACCATAGAAAGGAAGGAGGAGTACACATTAGTCAGAGACTGAGGATCACCCTAATGAACCATTTTAGGCTAATCAAGAGAAAACTATAGTTGCTGAAAAAGCTTGAGCTGAGTTATAATGAAAGCTATCCTTGGACCACATTCTGCCATGTATATAAGAAGCCATGAAATAGTTTATTTGACATTTGCTATTAGCTTGATGAAGCCCAAGCTCTCCATTCTTTAAGGTGCTCTGAACACCACCTTGCATGAAAGATTCTTTCAGGATAAATGCAAAAATATTTCAGAGTCATGATGTGGTGCCCTTAGACAAAACATCAGTCATTCAGAACCTGAAACCAATGGCTGATCCCAGGACTGTTTAGAGATCGGACTTAGGTGCTGTCCCTATGGGTACAAGCTGGAAGGCTCACGAGATTCACAGTTTTATTGAAATGGTTTTTGTCCAGTCGCCAACAAATTCCTCATTTTCTAGTCCAATGATAAAATTTTAGTTTTATTCTTTCTTGGTCCCAGTTTGATGCTATTGACCTATCCTAAAACTATTGAAACACTTTCCTCCATTGCTTCTAGTTCACCACTCTATGGGAATGTACTCTGGCTCCTGCGCTTACACTTTCATGGTATGTTTGGTTGATCATTCTTTCCTTACTTATCATTCTCTCCTTACTCCTAAAATACTGTCATCTCCAAGGCCTGCCCTTTAATTTCTACTTCTTTTGCTCTTGCAGAATGATTGTTTTTACTCTTTAAATATGCTGATGACTCTGAAAATCTGCCATTTCTGCACAATTATTATGTGCCAGGAACTGTTTATCTCTTTATACATTTTATTTATTTAAAATTTTACAACAACCTAATGGTTATTTTTAGCATCCCTGTTTTGCATGAGGACCAAAAAAGTGGCCTGTCTTGTTCAAGTCACAACTTGGAAGAGCTGGGATTTTATCTTAGATCTAACTACAAAATGGTTGCCTTAAACTTGGCATATGCCACTCAACATATTGCCTACCCAGATTTCCATCTTGAGCCTGAGACCAGGTCTTCACACAATTGGAGCACATTAGAGACATCAGTAAAAATGCTTTTAAATACAGTCTTTGTCCATCCTGATTCTCAGATGATAAAAATCTTGGCGGATGGTTTGATGCATGGATCTTTATATTCAGCTTTCTATTAGAACATCACCAGGATGCTTCCCAGGAACTTTGATTTTAACCTGAACAAAACCAAATCTACATTCTCCCAAATCTCCCCTTGTAGTTCTTATATTGTTAGTATATCATAATTCACACAGAGATAGACATTTAGGAGTCATCCAAGAGCCCTTCTCCTCTCTCACTTTTCTTATCCTTTTGGCTCCAACTCCTATAAAATTCATCCCAGAGATATCTGGACATCCCCACTGGTACTGCCATCATCTGTCACCTCCTAACCAGCCTCCTTATTTCTAGTCTCTCCGTACTCTAAGTGTGTCCTGCATCTTGCTGCTAAGGCCATTTTAGTTTTTCTAAGAAGTGTCTTTGGGTGACCATGTTAATAATTCTTTTATTATTTTCCATAAGGAAAATGAGGCAGAAAGAGGTTCAATATCTGGTCAAAATATCATCAAGTGAAAGCATCATGGCAGTTTAGTGGCACATTGGCCATTCTTGAATTTTACCTCTGCTGTTTAGCCTTTTGAACTATAGTTCGGATTTGAGTAGATACAGGTGATACTTCAGGAAATCATGAGAGAACACGGATAGGGAAATGGAGGGATAAATAAATGATTTCTGTTTTTCTCATTTTGAATTTTAATGTTTGAAAATAGAATTCCTAGAGTAATGTTCTGAAATGAAGAGAAACAAGGGATTAGTCATCTGGACTACATGTTAATTTAAAAATAAATTTTAAATAGTGGGCTTCACTACAAAAGCATAAACATTTGGGGATACATACACATTAATTGGTAATCTAGTTGTGTTTTTCAACTTGCGAGGCATAGATCCCGAATGGTTTAGGAATTATATAGCAAGGAGTTGGTGAATCTGAATGTTGCTGTCTCATTGTCTATAAATTGGAAAAAAGGTAACTGATACATCTGTGAAAATGATTTTTCAGATGTATAGAATGGCAAATGAAATACAAACTTAAAAGTGTAATAAAAGTCATAGTAGGTTGTTTCATTATGAGTTTTTCTATCAGTGGATACCTAAATACAACACTTCTCAAGTAAGCAATTTGTTTGCTATTTTGATGTTGGGAATGGGCCTCACATACCTGAAAAGGTTAAAATGTATTGCTTTTTGACAAAAAAAAGAAGTAATTGGGAAAAGACTTCCTATTCAATAAACGGTGCTTGCATAGGTGGCTAGTCATATGCAGAAGATTGAAGCTGGACCCCTTCCTTACACCATATACAAAAATCAACTCAAAATGAATTAAAGACCTAAATGTATAACCAAAAACTGAAAACTCTAGGAGAAAATCTAGGTAATGCCATTCAGGACATAGGCATGGGCAAAGATTTTATGATGAAAACACCAAAAGCAATTGCAACAAAAACAAAAATGGACAAATGGGATCTACTTAAACTAAAGAGCTTCTGCACAGCAAAAGAAACTATCAACAGAGTGAACAGACAACCTACAGAATGGGAGAAAATTTTTTTCAATCTATCTGACAAACATCTGATATCAGAATCTACAAGGAACTTAAATTTACAAGAGAAAAACAAACAACCCCATTAAAAAGCGTGCAAAGGACATGAACAGACACTTCTCAAAGGAAGACATGCATGCAGCCAACGAACATATGAAAAAAAGCTCAACATCACTGATCATTAAAGAAATGCACATCAAAACCACAGTGAGGTACCATCTCACTGCAGTCAGAATGAGTTTTACTAAAAAGTCAAAAAACAAAAGATGCTGGCAAAGTTGCAGAGAAAAAGGAACACTTTTACCCTGTTGGAGTGTAAATTAGTTCAACCATGAAAAACAGTGTGACAATTCCTGAAAGACCTGGGGGCAGAGATACCATTTGACCCAGCAATCCCATTACTGGATATATAACCAAAGGAATATATATCATTCTACTATAAAGATACATGCACGTGTATGTTTATTGCAGCATTCACAATAGCAAAGACATGGAATCAATCTAAATGTTCATCAGTGACAGACTGGATAAAGCAAATGTTGTACATATACACCATAGAATACTATGCAGTCATAAAAAGGAATAAGCTCATGTCCTTTGCAGGGACGTGGGTGGATCTGGAAGCCATTATCCACAGCAAACTAACACAGGAACAGAAAACCAAAGGCTGCATATTATCACTTATAAGTGGTAGCTGAATGATAAGAACACGTGAACACACGGCAGGGAACAACACAGTAGGGCCTGTTGACAGTGCAGGGGCAGGGAGAACATCAGGAAGAATTGTCTATGGATGCTGGGCTTAATACCTAAGTAATGGTATGATCTGTACAACCAACCACATGGCACACATTTACCTATGTAACAAACCCGCACGTCCTGTACATGTACCCTTGAACTTAAAAGAAAAGTTGGAGAATAAATAAATATTTTAAAAGATGGATTAAAGACTTAAATGTAAAACCCAAAACCATAAAAACCCTTGGAAGGCAACCTAGGCAATACCATCCTGGATCTAGTAATGGGCAAAGATTTCATGACAAAGACATCAAAAGCAAACACAACAAAAGTAAAAAATTGCAAATGAGATCTAATTAAACTTAAGAGCTTCTGCACAGTGAAAGGAACTATCAACAGAGTAAGCAAATAACCTACAGAAGGAGAGAAAATATTTGCCAACTATGTATTCAACAAAGGTCTAATATCCAGCATCTATAAGGAACTGACATTTATAAGAGAGAAACAAGGCTGGGCGCAGTGGCTCACGCCTGTAATCCCAGCACTTTGGGAGGCCGAGGTGGGTGGATCACCTGAGGTCGGGAGTTTGAGACCAGCCTGACCAACATGGAGAACCCCATATCTACTAAAAATACAAAAAATTAGCCGGATGTGGTGGTGCATGCCTGTAATCCCAGCTACTTGGGAGGATGAGGCAGGAGAATCGCTTGAACCCAGGAGTCAGAGGTTGCAGTGAGCCAAGATTGCACCGTTGCACTCCAACCTGGGCAACAAGAGTGAAACTCTGTCTCAAAAAAGAAAAGCAACCACCTTAAAAAGTAGGGGCAAAGGACATGAACAGTCACTTTTCAAAAGAAGACATACATGTGGCCAACGAATATATGAAAAAAAGCTCAATATCACTGATCATTAGAGAAATGCAAATCAAAACCACAATGAGATACCATCCCACACCAGCCAGAATGGTTGTTACTAAAAAGAAAAAAAAAAAAAAAAATAGGCCGGGCGCGGTGGCTCAAGCCTGTAATCCCAGCACTTTGGGAGGCTGAGACGGGCAGATCACGAGGTCAGGAGATCGAGACCATCCTGGCTAACACGGTGAAACCCTGTCTCTACTAAAAATACAAAAAACTAGCTGGGCGAGGTGGTGGGCGCCTGTAGTCCCAGCTACTCGGGAGGCTGAGGCAGGAGAATGGCATGAACCCGGGAGGCGGAGCTGGCAGTGAGCTGAGATCCGGCCACTGCACTCCAGCCTGGGCGACAGAGTAAGACTCCGTCTCAAAAAAAAAAAAAAAAAAAAAAAAAAAAATAACAGATGCTGGTGAGGTTGCAGAGAAAAGGGAATCTTTACACACTGTTGGTGGGAGAGTAAATTAGTTCAACTATTGTGGAAAGCAGTATGGTGATTCCTCAGAGAGCTAAAAGCAGAATTACAATTTGACCCAACAATCCCATTACTGGGTGTATACCCAGAGGAATATAAAACATTCTACCATAAAGACATGTGCATGGGAATGTTCATTGCAGCACTATTCACAATGGCAAAGACATGAAATCAACCTAAATGCCCATCAACGACAGACTGGATAAAGAAAATGTGGTACATATACACCATGGAATATTATGCAACCATTAGAAAAGAATGAGATCATGTCTCGTTCCTATGAGATTCCTATGGATCATTCCATCCATAGGAATATGGATGGAGCTGGAGGCTATCATCTTTAGAAACTATCACAGGAACAGAAAATATATTATTAGTTTAATGAAAAAATTAAACCCTAACTTTCTCCTCTGACAATCTTAATCATAACCTCTACACGAAGGAAAAGGGGTTAGTCTGGTCTCTAGCCACAAGTCTAACTTTCAGCAGCTAAAAACCCCATTCATCTCTCCTTAATGTGTTCAAGAAGAGCAAAGAGATCAGTATTACTGGGATGTAATGAACTAGGGAGAGGGAAGTCAGAGATACAGTTGGAAGGCAATGGAGGTGGATGTTGTCAAGTTTTGGACTAACAATTCGACTCTGATTTTCTGGGGGCCTGTTACTCCAGGGCTCCTGATTCCTAGTTCAGAATCTATAAACAGCATCTATGACTGCACAGGGCATATCTATGTCTGGACAGGGCACAACCTGGAAATGCTTAGGGGAATTCTGTTTGAAGAAAGCTTTTGTTAATTTAACACACATTGTGTTCAGGGACCTGGTCTAGATAATCTTACATTCATTGTTTTATTTAACACTGTAAAATTATACATTCCTCGCCCATGAAAATGTCCAGTTCATCTGTCTCTTTCACTCCCATACTTCTCTCCCATAGCCTGTGACCAAGACTCTAATCATCACTCCTGTTATTGCTCTCAAAAATTAGGTCACTTATGGCTTTACTTATTTCCCTTCCAACTTAAAATATTCAAGCTCTATTAGCTAGTTTAGATTGGGTTATGTTGTAGTTACAAATGATCCCAAGTCTCAGACACTTACAACCAGAAAAGTTTGTTTGCACACTCCAGCTACATATTGATCATGGTAGGTGTGACCCTTCTCTGCATAATTTTCATTCTGGGTCCTTGGCTGGGGGAGTTCCTCCTACCTGGAATACTGGCAGAGGAAAACAGTTGGTGTTGAGCTACATCATGGTTCTTAAAATTTCTGCTCACAAGTGACACCTGTCACTTCTGCTCACGTTTCATTGGCAATAGCAAGTCACCTGGCTATGCTGATATCAGTGGGCTAGATATAGCATAATCCTCTCCCAGGGAGGGGCACTGCATATTTTTGAGCAATAATAGAACATACCAAAAGTGCATCCCTATGGAGGCACACTCACTGTACCTGTCCTCCTGAGCCCTCTTATCCTTCTTCCACACACACTGTGCCAAACACAGAACCTGGATCCATTCCCCCGATGTCTTGACTCTGGCTCTCAGACTGGCCCAAGTTATTGGAGGCTCTGCCCTCTCTGACGGCGCCAGTCCACATTCATGCTTGGGTTTTCCTCCTTTGCTGGACCACCATGATGCCCATCCATCTTTTCTTTTTCCCCTCATTAACTCTGATATTTGTCTGTTATTTTCAAGTTCACGCTCGCAACACTCCAACCCTTCAGTACCTGCAGAAGATGAGCCTCCTGCTTTTTATGGAAAACGGGCCTATAAGTATGAATTCTTCTAAAACTTGTAAACCCTTCTCTGCATTCCTTTTCCCCTCTCTGCTCTGCTTTTCTCCACAGCACTTATTTATCATCATCGACATACTTAGCTTATAAATCTTGTATGTTGGTTAACATTAGATGTCAACTTGATTGAATTGAGAGCTGCCTAGAGTATTGTTCCTGTTCCTGAGTGTGTTTGTGAGGGTGTTGCCAGAGGAGACTGACATTTGAGTTGGTGGACTGGGAAGGAAGACCCACCCTCAAGGTGGCTGGGCACCAGCCAGTCAGCTGCCAGAGCAGCTAGAACAAAGCAGACTGAAGAAGATGGGATAACCTTGCTAGCTGAGGCTTCTGGCTTAGAAGCCTCTTTTTTTCTTCTTCCCGTGCAGTAAGCTTGCTTCCGTTCCTCCTGCCTTTGGACATCAGACTCCAGGTTCTTCCGCCTTTGGACTCTAGGACTTGCAACAGCGGCTTCCCCGAGGCTGTCAGGCCCTCAGTCTCAGACTGAAAGTTGCACTGCAGGCTTCCCTGGTTTTGAGGCTTTTGGACTTGGACTGAGCCAAATGAATATATACATAATCCATGTTTAATTGTGGGACTTTGCCTTGTAATCGTGTGAGACAATTCTCTCTAATAAACTCCCTTTTACATATATGTGTATCCTGTTGGTTCTGATCCTCTGGAGAACCCTAATACATCTTGTTTATTTTTTCTCCGCTGCCTTTTCCTCTTCTTCTAGGCTTACCTAGACCACCACCATTCCTTCCCCCTTTCCTATTCTGAAGTAAAAGTTGTTTTTTCTCGCTTAGTGCATGGTATTGTGCCCATTTCCCATGGCTTCCCTCAGTCCTGCTCTGTTTATTCTTCTGGCTCTCTTAAGAGGAAATTCCTGCCTCTTCCTTGGCTTTTTCCAATTGGTCTACATACTGGTTTCTGTTGTTCCTAGAGACACACTGAGATGTTTCACGTCTCACTGTCACTTCTTAGAAGGGCTCTCTCTACCTCGTCTGCCTGCCGAGCAACCTCTTGGGGAGACACAGGTACTCCTGAGTCATTGAACTTGAGCTGTTTGGTGTTGGCATGTTAATTTATCTTCTTACACCACCTCCCACTTCCTTAACGTCAAAAGACAAGAATAATTATTATTTTTCATGGTTGATGTGAAGAGTACAAATAACTTATACAAAATGCATTGCAGTTAGGAGAGAATAAATGGCAGTGAATGCCCTTATTAATGTTATTCTATCAGTATCAGCTCAGATACCATCTGTTCTGTGAGCTCAACTCTGAATCATATCTAGTTCTTCCCTGGGTTCATTGTGATCTATTCTTAACTGCTTTAAAACAGCAATTATTCTGATTCTAATTAGTGATCCTTCCTAGTAAAATTTTAATTTTTTAGATCTCTTTCTCCCATCCCTGCCCCAGCCTTAGCAGTATTTTCTTATTTCTTTTTTGTGGGTACAGGTTAAATCACTGGTCTTCTTTCACTTGTGGCTAAATAAATGTTTTGCTGGAAAAGTAAAGAGTTCCCAGTTCCATGAAATCTATAGTTCTACAAAATGAATATATACATAATCCATGTAAATATTTCACTTTTAAAACAATCTTTAAATATTTAGATAAAATTTAATTTGTGCATGTGTGTATGTGTGTGAGACCAGAGATGGTGGGGGGTGGGGGGGGTCTCACTATGTTGAGCAAGCTAGTCTTGAACTCCTGGCCTCAAGCCACCCTCTTGCCTTGGCCTTCCAAAGTGCTGGAATTGCAGGCGTGAACCATTGCACCCAAACTCACTTTTTGTTTTTGTCTCACACATCCGCGTGAAGAGACCACCAAACAGGCTTTGTGTGAGCAACAAGGCTGTTTATTTCACCTGGGTGCAGGCTGGCTGAGTCCGAAAAGAGAGTCAGCAAAGGGTGGTGGATTATCGTTAGTTCTTATAGGTTTTGGGATAGGCGGTGGAGTTAGGAGCAATGTTTTGCGGACAGTGGGTGGATCTCACAAAGTACATTCTCAAGGGTGGGGAGAATTACAAAGAACCTTCTTAAGGATGGGGGAGAGATTTGTAAAATGTAGATAAAGACCTATTTTCCCACATTGCTTTCCCTCATTGCTCTCAGGTTTAAAATACATCAATTAGGATACAGCAAAGTCTGTTTGATACTGAAAACTTTCCAGCAAGAATAATCCTTAGAACAAGTCATCTCTCATCTTTGCTCTTGCCTGTAACTACTAAGTGACTACTCCATCTTCTGCGCTTAGGGCTTTTAAATTGTTGGCATTTTTTATTTAGCCGGGAATGCGTTGTATGGGGATATCAAACCTGCATGCTCCCCAAACATTGACTGTAGTCTGATCATAGTAGGTCGTGCACATATAATTTTACTATTTCTCAATTTATTTCAGTGCTGATATAATTAGTAAAATACGATTTAAGAGTGTTATGATACTCTTTTAAATCGTGATGTCTTTTCTTCATCAAAGAGATACTTAAAAGCACATAATCATCTTGTGGAGGCAGGTTGACAAAATCCTTTTTGAGATTCTAAAGGAATCTTTGTACTTAAAATGTTTAAGGACCACTGATATATTTTGGCTTCATGTATCAATCAGATTTAGATTTTATTTTATTGTTTTAGAGATGGGGGTCTCCCTTTGTCGCCCAGGCTGGAGTGGAGCTCACCGCAGCCTCAAACTCCTGGGCTCAAGCTATCCCTCTGCCTCAGCCTCCTGAGTTGCTGGGACTACAAGGGTGTGTCACTATTTTTTGTAGAGATGTGATCTCGCTGTGTTTCCCAAGCTGGTCTTGAACTCCTGGTTTCAAGTGATCCTCTTGCCTTGGCTTCTCAACATGTTGAGATTACAGGCGTGAGCCACCACTCCTGGCCCCGATTTATTAATAGATTTTATAAGGACATTTTAGGCCTCATGCATCAATTTCTTAGAACAAGCTTTTCTCTGCACTGCATACTAAATCAGACGGTAGTGCGACAAATAAACGGTGATGATTTCCCTAAGAACAAATCAAGTACAGAAAACTCCCTAACTGTCAGAACAGCAGGTAGTCTGGACGGATCTCTGAGGCTATCCTTAAACAGGTGCACTGACACGCAAGGTGCTGGAAACAAAAGAGCTCCTCCTTGCGCCCTCCCGCCGCCCCACTTAGTCCTGCTCCGCCCGGGCCACCCCGTGGCCCCGCCCCTATGCGCGCTGGTTGGTCCTCGCAGGCATGATGAAACTTCCCGCACGCATTACAGGAGCCAGGTTGGCATAAGCGCCCGCAGTCTAGCCGCCCGGCACGCTGTCCGCTGCCTGGCCTCCGCTCACCGTATCTCCTTGACTTGCTTACGCCCAGGTGAGCCGGACCCTGCGCCCCGCGCCCTGCGCCCAGCGCCAGCACCCTCCTCGTGTGCCCTGCGGCTGCTCCGGGAGGAGGGGGAGGAGGATGCGCTCTTAAGCCTGGCACCCGGCAGACGCGGTTCGGGGGCGCCTGCTGATGCTACGGCTCCTGCGGTAGAGAGGGCGGGGCGGACGCCTGGCGATTGTTGCGCAACTGGCAGCTAGCTGAAGGACCTCTCTGTACTGGTCCCCTGAGGCATCAAGAGGGAACCGCGTCCGGGAGGCCGGGCTGCTCCGCAGAGAAGGCAGCGGCGGTCTGAGCCCCTGTAAATGTTATATGTGTACTTTTTTTTACTATGTGGCGTCGAAGCCTGTGGACATTTTCGCAGGCCGGGTCCCTGCGGCGGAGGGGTCGACCGTGCTGGTGGCCAGGGCGCAGTCAGGCGTTGCGTGGTCCTGATCTAGGAAGAAGAGACTCTGGCTTTATTACCGCCTCGGTGTCTGTGCTTTCCCCTTCAACTGCCCCCGTCCTCACCTGGACCCCTCACCTTCCTCCTCCTCTCACCCCCCCACCCCTGCCAGTCCCCACCCCTCTCTGTAGACTGCAAGACTTAACAAGTGACTTGCCGAGCAAACCCTGCCGAGAATAGGTCTGTTTAGGGACACAGGCGGCCAAGTACAGAAAAAGGCAGAAGAACTAGCGTGCCTTTTTCAGTGGATGTCATTTTACAGGGCTGGCTTCAGATGATTGTTATAGTTTTAAATAAAAGGACAGTTTTCTTATCGGCCCTTGGCCTACATTATTTCTTTACTGTCCATTGCCCTGGGCGCTTGACTAATAATTTAACAGCAGTTTTTTGTTTTTTTTTTTTAATTTTTAAATCATGATTCATAGCATTGCTGTAAGAGTAATTAGAGGTAAAATAGAGCTTGAGCCTGTCTGTAGTTGGTTACCTACTGACATCTTAACATAAAAGTAAGGTGAGAGGGTGAAGTTTTAAGTAACGTTAAGTGGAATAGAAATTAAATGCCCTGAAACTGCCATGTCCGGTTCGGTAGGCGCTAGCTACCTGTAGCTGTTGAGCACTTGAAATGCTGGCTAGTCCTAATTGAGGTGTGTTGTGTTAAATACACTGGATTTTGTCGTTGGAGTAGGAAGAACAGTGTAAAATATCTGCTCGATATTTTTTTATATTGATTACATACATGTTAAAATGATACTATTTGGGACATATTGAGTTAAGTATATTTAAAATTAATTTCACCTTTTTCTTTTAATGGGGCTACTAGTATATTTAAAATTACATACGTGGCTCACATATTTATTGGACAGCACTGCTCTAGAAGTTTAAGAAGAAATAAGAAAAATGTTGAGAACAGGTCGCGGTAGTAGGAACTTTGCCCTTCTATAAGACCGATTCCAATAAAAATAATAGGTTATAGTTTTAATTGGCCTTTTCCTACTAGAAAAAATAAGTGTACTTTACATGCCCCTTTGTTCTCCCTCTTTCCCCTCCAGTTTAGTGTTTAGCGTGTATTTATTATAGCAGGATTAATACAGGGATTCACTAATCAGCGTTAAGAAAACTTAGGTAAATGATTCCCTGATGACCACACTTGATTTTCAAAGCACTTTCCTAACCCATTTTTAACTGGTATAGAGTCAAAGGCAGATGGCTTATTAGTAGTCATCTCATTTAAATCTTATGGAATTTTTCCAGTAAATCTCAAATAATTTATTATAGGCTATTTGGGCTATTTGGTCAAGTGCATGGAAGGGACAGCATAGGACATGTGGTACTTCATTTCCAAATTGCTTGAGATGATTTTCATTATAACCATATATTATTTGGCTCTGGTTTTCTGGAAAAGCCAGCTAAACCTTTGATTCTTTTAGATATAAATGAAATATCACCAAAGGATTGCTCAAAGTGACTTATGCAACTTGAATATATATTTTTTTCCTTAGGGTGTTTATCCCAAATTATCTGGGCATTTGCTGCAATTTGCAGTTTTTTTAAAAAAACACCAAAATAGTTATTTTTCAAGTTAGAGATGTTTTCATAAAAACAGTCATTTTGAGCTGGCAGCAGCCAAATAAAGTAGCCCTTTATTTCACAGTTGAGAATTTGAAATTGGAAAGTAATTAACATATGTAAGGATGACTTACTTGCTTCCTGGCTTATAGGGATGAGCCAAGTTTTTATTAGGGATGTTGTTGCTGTATATGTCCCACCTAATTTGCTTCCTTAGTGAACAATACAACTTTGAGACAGAAATATTTGAGAACATTTTTGTCACTTAGGACATTTTGATAGTGAACATTTTGTATCTTCTATTAACTTAAAATGTTTTATTTGTTATAAAGCCAGGATATCTGATATCAAATTAAATTGTTTTCTTTTCCCTTTAGATTTTCTTCAATCACATCTGAATAAATCACTTAGAGGTAACCTAGATGTAATATAGTGAAATGCTTAAAAGAGCTGTGTATCTTAGTATTACACTTAACAGCAGTATGATTTTCTGTTGTACCCATTATATTGTACCTGCAGCTAGTTTGGATAAAGAGAGGGCATTTAACTGTCAAGACAACCTGAGAGGAGACTCTAGTAATCTGGAAAGTCTCTTGGATCTTTGAGGGATTTTGGGATGGAGAGAGTGGGGCCGGGATCTCTGGCTAGGCTGGAGCCAGCCTGGATTTGTATCTATATCTTGGAAGCAAACTTAGAATGCAGAGACAGATGTGGCCTGGATGCTGCCAGCTCTAGCCAACCACTAAATCCTAAGATGGGAGAGATGCAGGCTTTGACTAGGTGCTAAGCTGCTGTAGCCCATTGAATGTAGAGGTCACTATATTTTCTGAATACCTGTAAGTAAATTAAATCATTCTCTACTCCCGTGTGCCTGCCAACCTAATGGGGAATCCCTATAGAAAAGATGGTTTAAATTTTAGTCTTTGAAGTGATTTATGCATGTTTCTGAAATCAAGATTTAATGCAGACTTGGATTGGATATTGAATATTTTTGATTTATCTGCTTTTATCTCCACAGAGAGCTTATAGCTTCATTGCACCATGTGTGGCATTTGGGCCCTGTTTGGCAGTGACGACTGCCTTTCTGTTCAGTGTCTGAGTGCTATGAAGATTGCACACAGAGGGCCAGATGCATTCCGTTTTGAGAATGTCAATGGATACACCAACTGCTGCTTTGGATTTCACCGGTTGGCAGTAGTTGACCCGCTGTTTGGAATGCAGCCAATTCGATTGAAGAAATATCCCTATTTGTGGCTCTGTTACAATGGTGAAATCTACAACTATAAGAAGGTAAGGAGAAAGAAACCAGATGTCTGGATGTGATTAAACTTAAGAGTTTGTTGGTCACGATGATATTACATATTCTGTATCATGCTTTTTACTTTGCAAGGCACTCTATATTCGTTATCTCATGTGCTCTAAGTATGTAAATAGGGAACTGATGAATAAAAAGGTGAGTGAAATAACATCGTCACAAAAGAAGTGATAAAAATGAGAATTACAGTTCAGTTTCTTTGACTCTTAGAATTTTTTCTCCTTCTCCCCAGCTTTTCATTTTGAAAAAATTTCTAACATACAGAAAAGAACAGAACAGCGAGCACCTAGATTGAATAGTCATTAATGTTTTGCCATATTTGCTTGATTTTTCTTTTACACACACACACACACAAACACACACACACACATTTTTGCTGAATCATTTGAGAGTACAGTGCAGATATTATGATACTTACTCCTAAATATATAAGCATTTGTCTTCTAAGAATAAGGATATTCTTCTACATAACATCAATACCATTATTAAACCTAAGAGTCCATAATACCACCTAATATCCAGTTTATTCTTAAATGAAATTTCCCTAAGTATCCCAAGAATTTTTTTTTTTTTTGAGACAGAGTCTCACTCTGTCACCCAGGCTGGAGTGTAGTGGCGTGATCTCGGCTCACTGCAACCTCTGCCTCCCGGGTTCAAGCAATTCTCTTCCCTCAGCCTCCCAAGTAGCTGGGACTACAGACACCTGCCACCATGCCCAGCTAATTTTTTGTATTGTAGTAAAGACGGGGTTTCACCATGTTGCCCAGGGTGGTCTGGAACTCCTGAGCTCAGGCAATCTGCCCACCTTGGCCGCTCAAAGTGTTACCAAGAATATCTTTATAGCTGGTTTTTGTTTGTTTTGAGCTAGATTTCATTCAAGGTTCATGCATTTGGTTGTGATGTTTCTTGGTATTTTTTGAGACTTCTTGATAGATAACCTGTCATGCATTGATAAGAGGTTTATATCCTAATCACATTTTGGACATTTTTTATCTCTGAACAATAGCTTTTGTCATTGTTTGTTGCCTGCTCATAGGAACACTCTTAATAACAGTCTTCTCATTTAAAAAGTTTTAAAATAGTTATCAGGAGATTCCTTTTACACATTTCTTTATGCCTTTATTAAGGGCCTACTATGCACCAGACATCATTTTTCTAGGTGATTGGAGATGAAATGGTGAAAAGGAAAGGCAAGAATGGACTTTCCTGCTAGTGGGAGGTAGAAGAAGAGAGTATTAAAACTTTTCTCTTTCTGAGTCAAATCAGTGTCATATACGTGAGAATGCCAGGTGGTGGTATGGCATTGTCAGCTTGGCTTTCCCCTTAAATGAAATAGGAAACGCCCTGCTTCCTTAAACAGTGTTGTTTCTTTTTATTAAAAAGTTACAAGAAGTTAAATATTTTGAAAATAATTAATTTCTATTCTGAATTAGCCGAATGTTTTATTTGTAAAAATAGAGAAGTTTGTTCCACAAGCATCTAAGCTTATGTAGTTGGGTCAGCTAGCAAACTGTCTAATGAGCAGAATGTATATTTTAGGCTTATATAAAGTATTCAAACCCCCCCCCCATACCTCCTTTTTGGTAAAAATAAAGTTTACCACTACAATAAAATACAGCCAGAGGTGTGCTGGGAGTAGAGGGAGACTGAATGAAAACAGGAGGAATGGGGTCAAGGCTAGAGCAAAGAGCAGGACCTCTCCCTGCAGGGGAGTATCAGGGGCCTGCAGCCAAGTCAGATGACAGCATGACTTCAGGAGGTAAGATTTGAGGGCTTTTATCTAAGATGCAGCATTGGAATTTGGTTTCAGGGGAGTAGGAAGTGATACATCCGTTACCCAAAGGACCCTTCTCCTTTTTAAGTAAATTACCTGCAAAGTTTAGGCCAAAGAGGTGGGCAAGGTAGATTTTGGGAGCTGTTGCTTGCTAATATCAGTGAATGCTTTATAGTCACTAACCCTTCAGGCAGTTCAGCCCAGAACAGTCAGCAGAAGACTGTTTCCAGACCCCACCTGCTAGTTATAGATCATCCCTGATAGAGCAGAGAGGGGTGACCAGGTAGTGACTTTACAGTCACTGGAGGCAAAGCCCATTTTTGGACAGTTCAGTGAGGACTTATAGACAAAAGATCCACAAATGATGGAGTGAGCTGCATGGAGGGTGAAGCATGTTTATGGGTCATGCACATACATAATAGGTTTACTTTTTGAAATTTGAAAGCATGTTTTAAGCTTATCTAGGATTTCCACCTGATTTAAACCTCTTCTTTCTCTAATATCAGCCAAAAACCTGAGTACAAAGTTCAAAGAGGAATATATCAAGGACTTTTCATCCTCATAGTTTGCCAGCGATGGTAGAGAGTGTCAGAATTGGGGAGTAGCCTAATCAAACCTTCTTGCTCTGCATGCAGTGGCAGACAGTCCCTTTGCTGTTCCTTTGGGGCATGCAGACTAATAAAGTGCCACCATCATTTTGTCTATAAGTAAGGAGTAGCTTTAATGCTACTGCAGTGGTGGAAGCACTGGGCATTGTCGTCCACCCCTGGGGACCAGCCGCTTTGTTTTGGATCATGTATCTGTTATTGTGATGTAGCCATTTATTTTTCATGGAATGGTGCCAAATGATGTTTGTCCCTTTGCTTTACATTTTTATAGCTAGGACTTTGAAGCTGAACTGGAGGAACTTCTTAGCCAATACTATCTTCTCAAACCAAAATTTTTAGTTGCAGAAGACACGTTTTTTAGTGTCATGGCAACCAGGCAACCTGTTATCTTAACTTACATTTAGAGGTTGAGCATCCCTAATCTGAAAATCTGAAATTTGAAATGCTCCAAAATCTGAAACTTTTTGAGCACTGACATAATACTACATGTGCATTTTGATGTCACAGTCAAAATGCAGGTGTAAACACACAGTTTATTTGGTGTGTCCTAGGGAAAAAAGACCCTCTCAGCCCCCTTCAGCTGCAGTATAACTTTTCTACACATGCCCAGATTTCCCCGTGCAAGCATGCCCACAAAGGGTAATAGAATGGCATATGCAAGCTGGACACACCAATGGCAGGATCCAGGATCCCCACAGATGGGACCTCTGCGCATTACCCATTGTGTATTTTTGCTTATTTTCTGCTCTGTGGTGTTAAGATACTGAAAATGTCAAAAAGACCTGTAGATATTTATTTGAGCAGCAATGATAAGGAAAAGTAGAAACATAACACAGAAAGTCAAGCTATAGGAGAAATTGGACTGTAGTGTAAAGGTTTAGATTACATGATGAAAATGTGTGATAGAGATCTTGAAAGGCTGGAGCTACCTGCATTCATAACAGAACAAGAGGTCATGTCAGTTTATAAAATCGAAGGGAGACTTCC
>NW_022680784.1:0-74153 GCF_009764315.1 Trachypithecus francoisi
CACCCTGCTCAGCTAAAAATGTATCTTACACTCAAAGTCATCTTGAAAATGAAGGGACTTAAAAACGTCTCGAGACACCAAGAACACAATGGTGAGCAGCATCATGATGTGGATGAGCCAAGTGACTGGTGGTCAGGTCAGTGAGCTTAAGATCCAGGAGCTTCATGGTACAAGAGAAAAGGAGGAGGATGTTGATGGAGACTCCAATGCCAGCTTGGGCAAAGAAGGCACTTTTGGATTATAATGTAAGTGGAACTGTTCATTTTAATGGCAAATAGGAAATATTTTATGTACCTGAAAAAAACAACAATAGAACTTCCATCATCAATGTTACTTACTTCAAATTCAAAATTATCATCGTCATTTTCATTTTAAATCCATACATTCATTGTGATTAATGTTGATTATCACATATAAATTTTTAAACATACAGCCTGATCATTATATGATAAACCAAATTAGTAATATAGTTGAGCGAACACGCACACATGCACAGTCACACCAGTAGAGGGCGCACATTATCTGTACTCCGATAGTACCAAGGACACACCTTTTTTTTTTGGTACTTTTTTTTTTATATATACTTTAAGTTCTAGGGTACATGTGCACAACGTGCAGGTTTGTTACATATGTATACAAGTGCCATGTTGGTGTGCTGCACCCATTAACCCGTCATTTACATTAGGTATATCCCCTAATGCTATCCTTCCCCCCTCCTCCCTCCACATAGTAGGACCAGATGTGTGATGTTCCCCTTCCTGTGTCCAAGTGATCTCATTGTTCAATTCCCACCTATGAGTAAGAACATGCGATGTTTGGTTTTCTCTTCTTGCCATAGTTTGCTGAGAATGAAGGATTCCAGCTGCATCCATGTCTCTACAAAGGACACAAACTCATCCTTTTTTATGGCTGCATAGTATTCCATGGTGTATATGTGCCACATTTTCTTAATCCAGTCTGTCACTGATGGACATTTGGGTTGATTCCAAGTCTTTGCTACTGTGAATAGTGCTGCAATAAACTTACATGTGTATGTGTCTTTATAGCAGCATGACTTATAATCTTTGGGTATATCCCCAGTAATGGGATGGCTGGGTCAAATGGTATTTCTAGTTCTAGATCCTTGAGGAATTGCCACACTGTTTTCCAAAATGGTTGAACTAGTGTACAGTCCTACCAACAGTGTAAAAGTGTTCCTATTTCTCCACATCCTCTCCAGTACCTGTTGTTTCCTGACTTTTTAATGATTGCCATTCTAACTGGTGTAAGATGGTATCTCATTGTGGTTTTGATTTGCATTCCTCTGATGGCAAGTGATGATGAACATTTTTTCATGTGTCTGTTGGCTGTATGAATGTCTTCTTTTGAGAAGTGTCTGTTTATATCCTTTGCCCACTTTTTGATGCAGTTGTTTTTTTCTTGTAAACTTGAGTTCTTTGTAGGTTCTGGATATTAGCCCTTTGTCAGATGAGTACATTGCAAAAATTTTCTCCCATTCTGTAGGTTGCCTGTTCACTCTGATGGTAGTTTCTTTTGCTGTGCAGAAGCACTTTAGTTTAATTAGATCTCATTTGTCAATGTTGGCTTTTGTTGCCATTGCTTTTGGTGTTTTAGTCATGAAGTCCTTGCCCATGCCTACGTCCTGAATGGTATTGCCTAGGTTTTCTTCTAGGGGTTTTATGGTATTAGGTCTAACATTTAAGTCTCTAATCCATCTTGAATTAATTTTCGTGTAAGGAGTAAGGAAAGGATCCAGTTTCAGCTTTCTACTTATGGCTAGCCAATTTTCCCAGTACCATTTATTAAATAGGGAATCCTTTCCCCATTTGTTGTTTTTGTCAGGTTTGACAAAGAACAGATGGTTATAGATGTGTGGTATTATTTCTGAGGGTTCTGTTCTGTTCCATTGGTCTGTATCTCTGTTTTGGTACCAGTACCATGCTGTTTTGGTTACTGTAGCCTTGTAGTATAGTTTGAAGTCAGGTAGCGTGATGCCTCCAGCTTGGTTCTTTTGGCTTAGGATTGTCTTGGCAATGCAGGCTCTTTTTTGGTTCCATACGAACTCTAAAGCAGTTTTTTCCAATTCTGTGAAGAAAGTCATTCGTAGCTTAATGGGGATGGCATTGAATCTATAAATTACCTTGGGCAGTATGGCCATTTTCACGATATTGATTCTTCCTATCCATGAGCATGGTATGTTCTTCCATTTGTTTGTGTCCTCTTTGATTTCACTGAGCAGTGGTTTGTAGTTCTCCTTGAAGAGGTCCTTCACATCCCTTGTAAGTTGGATTCCTAGGTATTTTGTTCTCTTTGAAGCAATTTTGAAAGGGAGTGCATTCATGATTTGGCTCTCTGTCTGTTACTGGTGTATAAGAATGCTTGTGATTTTTGCACATTGATTTTGTATCCTGAGACTTTGCTGAAGTTGCTTATCAGCTTAAGGAGATTTGGGGCTGAGATGATGGGGTTTTCTGAATATACAATCATGTCATCTGCAAACAGGGACAATTTGACTTCTTCTTTTCCTAACTGAATACCCTTTATTTCCTTCTCTTGCCTGATTGCCCTAGCCAGAACTTCCAACACTATGTTGAATAGGAGTGGTGAGAGAGGGCATCCCTGTCTTGTGCCAGTTTTCAAAGGGAATGCTTCCAGTTTTTGCCCATTCAGTATGATATTGGCTGTGGGTTTGTCATAAATAGCTCTTATTATTTTGAGATACGTTCCATCAATACCGAAATTATTGAGAGATTTTAGCATGAAGGGCTGTTGAATTTTGTCAAAGGCCTTTTCTGCACCTATTGAGATAATCGTGTGGTTCTTGTCTTTGGTTCTGTTTATATGCTGGATTACATTTATTGATTTGCGAATGTTGAACCAGCCTTGCATCCCAGGGATGAAGCCCACTTGATCATGGTGGATAAGCTTTTTGATGTGCTGCTGAATCCGGTTCGCCAGTATTTTATTGAGAATGTTTGCATCGATGTTCATCAGGGATATTGGTCTAAAATTCTCTTTTTTTGTTGTGTCTCTGCCAGGCTTTGGTATCAGGATGATGCTGGCCTCATAAAATGAGTTAGGGAGGATTCCCTCTTTTTCTATTGATTGGAATAGTTTCAGAAGGAATGGTACCAGCTCCTTCTTGTACCTCTGGTAGAATTCAGCTGTGAATCCATCTGGTCCTGGACTTTTTTTGGTTGGTAGGCTATTAATTATTGCCTCAATTTCAGAGTCAGCTATTGGTCTATTCAGGGATTCAACTTCTTCCTGGTTTAGTCTTGGGAGAGTGTAAGTGTCCAGTAAATTATGCATTTCTTCTAAGTTTTCTAGTTTATTTATGTGGAGGTGTTTATAGTATTCTCTGATGGTAGTTTGTATTTCTGAGGGATCGGTGGTGATATCCCCTTTATCATTTTTTATTGCATCTATTTCATTTTTCTCTCTTTTCTTCTTTATTAGTCTTGCTAGTGGTCTATCAATTTTGTTTAACTTTTCAAAAAACCAGCTCCTGCATTCATTGATTTTGTGAAAGTTTTTTTGTGTCTCTATCTCCTTCAGTTCTGCTCTGATCTTAGTTATTTCTTGCCTTCTGCTCGCTTCTGAACGTGTTTACTCTTGTTTCTCTAGTTCTTTTAATTGTGATGTTAGGGTGTCAATTTTAGATCTTTCCTGCTTTTGCTTGTGGGTATTTAGTGCTATAAATTTCCCTCTACACACTGCTTTAAATGTGTCCCAGAGATTCTGGTATGTTGTATCTTTGTTCTCATTGGTTTCAAAGAGAAACCATCTTTATTTCTGCCTTCATTTCGTTATGTACCCAGTAGTCATTCAGGATCAGGTTGTTCAGTTTCCGTGTAGTTGAGCGGTTTTGATTGAGTTTCTTAGTCCTGAGTTCTAATTTGATTGCACTGTGTTCTGAGAGACAATTTGTTATAATTTCTGTTCTTTTACATTTGCTGAGGTGTGCTTTACTTCCAACTATGTGGTCAATTTTGAAATAAGTGCGATGTGGTGCTGAGAAGAATGTATATTCTGTTGATTTGGGGTGGAGAGTTCTGTAGATGTCCATTAGGTCCACTTGGTGCAGAGTTGAGTTCAACTCTTGGATATGCTTGTTAACTTTCTGTCTCGTTGATCTGTCTAATGTTGACAGTGGGGTGTTAAAGTCTCTATTATTATTGTGTGGGAGTCTAAATCTCTTTGTAAGTCTCTAAGGACTTGCTTTATGAATCTGGGTGCTCCTGTATTGGGTGCATATATATTTAGGATAGTTAGCTCTTCCTGATGAATTGATCCCTTTACTGTTATGTAATGGCCTTCTTTGTCTCATTTGATCTTTGATGGTTTAAAGTCTGTTTTATCAGAGACTAGGATTGCAACCCCTGCTTTTTTTTTGTTTTCCATTTGCTTGGTAGATCTTCCTCCATCCATTTATTTTGAGCCTATGTGTGTCTCTGCATGTGACATGGGTCTCCTGAATACAGCAAACTGATGGGCCTTGACTCTTTATCCAGTTTGCCAGTCTGTGTCTTTTAATTGGAGCATTTAGTCCATTTACATTTAAGGTTAATATTGTTATGTGTGAACTTGATCCTGTCATTATGTTATTAGATGGTTATTTTGCTCGTTAGTTGATGCAGTTTCTTCCTAGCATCGATGGACTTTACATTTTGACATGTTTTTGCCAAGGCTGGTATTGGTTTTTCCTTTCCATGTTTAGTGCTTCCTTCAGGATCTCTTGTAGGGCAGGCCTGGTGGTGACAACATCTCTAAGCATTTGCTTGTCTTTAAATGATTTTATTTCTCCTTCACTTATGAAACTTAGTTTGGCTGGATATGAAATTCTGGGTTGAAAATTCTTTTCTTTAACAATGTTGACTATTGGCCCCCACTCTGTCCTGGCTTGTAGAGTTTCTGCTGAGAGATCTGCCGTTAGTCTGATGGGCTTCCCTTTGTGGGTAACCCAAACTTTCTCTCTGGCTGCCCTTAACATTTTTCCTTCATTTCAACTTTGGTGAATCTGACAATTATGTGTCTTGGAGTTGCTTTTCTCGAGGAGTGTCTTTGTGGCATTCTCTGTATTTCCTGAATTTGAATATTGGCCTGCCTTACTAGATTGGAGAAGTTCTCCTGGATGATATTCTGCAGAGTTTTTTCCAACTTGGTTCCATTTTCCCCGTCACTTTCAGGCACACCAATCATAGATTTGGTCTTTTCACATAATCCCATATTTCTTGGAGGCTTTGGTCATTTCTTTTTACTCTTGTTTCTCTACACTTCTTGCTTCATTTAATTCATTTGATCTTCAATCGCTGATACTCTTTCTCCCAGTTGATCGAGTTGGTTACTGAAGCTTGTGCATTTGTCACGTAGTTCTCATGTTATGGTTTTCATCTCTATCAGTTCTTTTAAGGACTTCTCTACATTGGTTATTCTAGTTAGCCATTTGTCAAATCTTTTTTCAAGGTTTTTAGTTTCTTTGCACTGGTTACATAGTTCCTCCTTTAGCTCTGAGAAGTTTGATCAACTGAAGCCTTCTTCTCTTGACTTGTCAAAGTCCTTCTCCGTCCAGCTTTGTTCCATTGCTGGCAATGAGCTGCATTCCTTTGGAAGGGGAGATGTGCTCTGATTTTTTGAATTTCTAGCTTTTCTACACTGCTTTTCCCCCATCTTTGTGGTTTTTTTTTTTTTTTTCCGAGACGGAGTCTCACTCTGTCACCCAGGCTGGAGTGCAGTGGCAGATCACTGCTCACGGCAAGCTCCGCCTCTTGGGTTCATGCCATTCTCTTGTCTCAGCCTCCCAAGTAACTGGGACTACAGGTGCCCGCCACCACGTCCGGCTAATTTTTTGTTTGTTTTCAGTAGAGACGGGGTTTCACCGTGTTAGCCAGGATGGTCTCGATCTCCTGACCTCGTGATCCACCCACCTCGGCCTCCCAAAGTGCTGGGATTACAGGCTTGAGCCACCGCACCTGGCCCCATCTTTGTGGTTTTATCTGCTTTTGGTCTTTGATGATGGTAACATAGTGATGGTGTTTTGGTGTGGGTGTCCTTTCTGTTTGTTAGTTTTCCTTCTAACAGTCAGGACCGTCAACTGTAGGTCTGTTGGAGTTTGCCTGAGGTCCACTCCAGACCCTGTTTGTCTGGGCATCAGCAGCGGAGGCTGCTGAAGATTGAATATTGCTGAATGGTGAGTGTTGCTGTCTGATTCTTGTTCTGGAAGCTTCGTCTCAGGAATGTACCCCACTGTGTGAGGTGTTGGTCTGCACCTAGTGGGGGATGTCTCCCAGTTAGGCTACTCAGGGGTCAGGGATCCACTTGAGCAGGCAGTCTCCCCATTCTCAGATCTCAACCTCTGTGCTGGGAGATCCACTGCTCTCTTTGAAGCTGTCAGACAGGGGCATTTACCTCTGCCCAGGTTTCTGCTCCTTTTTGTTTAGTTATGCCCTGTCCCCAGAGCAGGAGTCTACAGAGGCAGGCCAGCCTCCTTGAGCCTGTGGTGGGCTCCACCCAATTGGAGTTCTGGGAGGCTTTGTTTACCTGCTTAAGCCTCAGCAATGGTGGGCGCCCCTCCCCCAGTGTGGCTGCTGCCTTGCAGTTAGATCTCAGACTGCTGTGCTAGCAATGAGGGAGGCTCCCTGGGTGTGGGACCCTCTGGGCCAGGTGTGGGATATAATCTCCTGGTGTGCAGTTTGCTAAGACCCTTAGTAAAGCACACTATTAGGGTGGGAGTTACCTGATTTTCCAGGTGTTGTGTGTCTCAATTTCCTTTGGCTAGGAAAAGGAATTCCCTTCCCCCTTGTGCTTCCCAGGTGAGGCATGCCTCACCCTGCTTGAGCTCTGGCTGGTTGGGCTGTGCCCGTGGACCAGGACCAGCACCAACTGTCCCACACGCCCCAGTGAGATGAACCCAGTATCTCAGTTGAAAATGCAGAAATCGGCCGGGCACGGTGGCTCAAGCCTGTAATCCCAGCACTTTGGGAGGCCGAGACGGGCGGATCACAAGGTCAGGAGATCGAGACCACCCTGGCTAATACGGTGAAACCCTGTCTCTACTAAAGAATACAAAAAACTAGCCGGGCGACTAGGCGGACACCTGTAGTCCCAGCTACTCGGGAGGCGGAGGCAGGAGAATGCAGTAAACCCGGGAGGCAGAGCTTGCAGTGAGCTGAGATCCGGCCACTGCACTCCAGCCTGGGCGACGGAGCCAGACTCCGTCTCAAAAAAAAAAAAAAAAAAAAAGAAAATGCAGAAATCACCCATCTTCTGTGTCCCTCACGCTGAGAGCTGGAGGCTGGAGCTGTTCCTATTCTGCCATGTTGAGCAGGCCCTCAGGACACACTTCTTTAGTACGCAGTTTTCACTTTTTGCATTCCTTCATTTAGTTTTCACTACCCAGAACTGTGACACATATATAAAAATGAATCATGGGTGTTTGTAGAACTGAACTTAAGTAGATTTTGTGCTAATGGAAAAAGCAATCACCAGAAGTATTTTGGAAAAAAAAAATAAGGCATTGAATGGCTGTCATATCACATCACTCTGATATCATGCTGAGTATCACATTCATGCATGCAACGTTTCATGTATCCTATAAAAATTATATAAGACACATAGCAGAAGATGTTCTTTTCAGATAGTTTTGTGGTAGCAAAACCAAACAAACAAACCTCCCTATTAGCAATTAGTATAATAGGATTAAACTTAATTTTATTAAGGTCATCTACTAAAATCTTCTTAATGCGAAGTATACTGAAAGTCTTGGGAGTGCGCAGGGCTGGCCCCGCGGTGGGGTCAGGCGGGGACTCATGCGGGTGGTCTAGGGGACCCAGGCCGGGAGCCCATGGCCCGGGCCGCGACGGCCTAGCGGGGCTGCGTGTCTCCCGCCTAGCCCGCGCGCAGCACGGATGGGCTGCCGCGCGCCTTCCTGCAGAGCCTGCTCACCCTGTTAGACATCCTGGACCACCGGCGGCACGGCTGCGTGCACCTGCGAGAGATCCAGTCCTGCTGGCAGGGTGCCGAAGCGCGAGGGCTGCCTAGCGGGGTGCTGAAAGGCCTGAGTCAGGTGGCCCCAGTCAGCTGCTGCCTGACCTTCCAGCGCTTCGTTGCCGGCCTGCGCACCTCGCTGCTGAAAGCCGATTGCCGCACCCGGGACCCCACGAGCGCCCGGGCCGGGCCCGGAGACCAGCCGCCCCAGCGCCTGCTGTTTGTACCGGCTGACGATCTGCTGACGGTCCTGGAGAGAAAGCCCCTGTCCCTGGGCGTTCGCGCCCCTCTGACAGGTCCCAGAGGCCCGGCCCGCAGCCTGGAGCAGCTGTACGCCCCCGCCAAGGCGCCGCCCTGCCCAGCCGAGCCCCAGCGGTCCCAGAGCCAGTCGCTGGAACCGAGCCAGGGCGCGGACGCAGGTGCAGCGGCCTGCAGGGCCTTGGAGGCGGATTCAGGGGATGCCCGGCTGCCCCCCCCCCCCCCCCCGTGCCCGAGGGGAACGTCGGAGGCACACCATCACCAGCGGCGTGGACTGCGGCCTGCTGACGCAGATGTAGGAGCTGGAGGAGGAGAGGGAGATGCTGCCACAGGGTTTGGAGATGATGGTGCCGGGCCGCAATTGGCACCAGCAGCAGCTGCAACGACTGCAGGAGTGCCAGTGCCGCCTGGGCCAGAGCAGAGCCAGCGCCGACGTTGGGGCTGTGGGGAGCCCTCGCCCACTGGGACGGCTACTGCCCAAGGTAGAGGAGGTGGCCCGGTGGCGGGGGGAGCTGCTGGCTGCAGCCTGGGCCAGCCAGGCCCTGCCCACGTCCTCCTCCGGGCCGCCTGCTCTGCCCTGACGTCCACCTTGTCTCCGGGATGGCAGCAGCAGATCATCCTCATGCTGAAGGAGCGGAACCGACTCCTCACCCAGGAGGTGACCGAGAAGAGTGAGCGCATCACGCAGCTGGAGCAGGAGAAGTAGGTGCTCATTAAGCAGCTGTTTGAGGCCGGTGCCCTGAGCCAGCAGGACGCGAAGTCTCTGTACTCCACCTTCATCTTGCAGGTGTGGACTGAGTGGGCCCCCAGGGCCGGCCTGGCACTCAGCCCTTCGAGGGCGGGCGCCTTGTCGCACCCAACCTCTCTGGCTGGAGACCCCCAGCAGGCCCAGGCAGTCCAGGAGTCGGCGCCTTCCTGTCCGCCTTGCCATCCTGGTTCCCCAGGCCTGTCCCCGGCTGACCCGGACACCGAGCCCTTGACTCGGTTTTGGCCTCAGGTGCTGACATGGGCTGGGGCTCTCTTGAGTCCGCATAGTCCGCAGCTACTACTGCCGCTGTCAGTGGACAGTGGGGGACCCCTCCACGAGTTACCAGATCTCTGGCTGCCCTGGCTTCCAGCGATGCTGCCTGCCCTGGGGTCCCATCGCCAGGGAAAAGAACTGCTCGCGCCAGGCTGCACTTCCGACAAAGGCCTGCAGAGGGCGCCAGGCGCCCGAGACCTGCGGGTCCAAGGGCAGCTTCCCCCGACCTCAACCAGGGTACCAGGACAAAGCGGCTGTCGCCCGGACGGGAGCAGATGGAGGGGGTGGGGATGACCTCTAAGCAGGGGATGCCCGCCTGGCACGGGAGCCCCAGGGATGGCGGTCGGATTTCAGGTCTCGGCCAAGCTTGAGAGACTGGCTGCAGCGGATCGCGGAGCCAGGTAGACTAGAGCTTGGCCTGCGTGTGCCTCCTGCAGACCCCAGGGTGATGGCCTTCCTCATTCTGGCCAGGTGATGGCCTTCCTCATCCTGTGGGACTCAACGTGTCTGCCCCACCTTGAGTCCCACAAAACAACCTGTGAGCCTGGCTCCCCAGGAGGGCCCTGTCCCTAGGAGGGGGATCAACCTGGACCTCCAGACAGTTCCCAGGCACGTCATAGGGAGAGTCTGTCACCCCCCACTCAGGATTCCCAGGGTCTGGGGTCCTACTCATCCCCCTTTCCTCCCACTCCCAGCCTGAACCCAGGTTTCTTTGGGGAGAGGCCACTTCCCTCAGCCAAGGAAAAGGAGAACCCCCACGGTACAGGAGGAGGCTGGGGCAGGTCACCTTTGGTGTCACTCCCTGCCCCCCTGCCCAGGCCCACTCCCGCTGGTTCTGGGATACGCACTGGTGGGGGCCCCATGCTCAGCCCAGCGTGGAGGAACCCAGTGCCACCAGAGCCAGGGGCACGGCAACGTCATGGGTGGATTCTGCAGCCCAGGGCCCCTAATGTAGGGTCAGTGTGTGTGGGGCACAGAGCCCCCGATGCAGGGTCAGTGTGTGTTGGGCGCAGGGACCCTGATGAGGAGTCAGTGTATGGGGGGTGCACGGACCCCGATGCAGGGTCAGTGTGTGGGGGGCGCAGGGACCCCTCGTGCCCAGAGCACTTTGGTGCACTGTTCCACAAGGCACCCCTGTCTCAGAGGAGGGGTCCTGGCAGGCAGCGCAGCAACTCCTTTCTGGAACCCAGCTCCATGCTAACCTGCCCACAGGAACCCCACAGAGCCGCATTCCCTGCTGCACCCAGGCTGCAGGGGTGTTCTAGGACAGGCCAAAGACAGCCCAGCGTGCAGCTGCCCTCCTACCCTGAGGATGGGAGTGGGCTTTCCAGAGACATAAGGATGCCAGGCCTGGACCTCCTGGGTGGGAAAAGGAGCGGGTCCTGAAGGCCCGTGCCCCACAGCCCCAGCACCGGGTAGACTGCAGTGCAGTGGGTGGGCCAGCGGCAGCCGGGGAGAAGGCCCCCCATCAGCAGGCTGGGGTCTGCCCACCAGGGCCTCCCCACGTCTGCCTTTGAGGGTGCCTGCCATGGCCTGGGGGATCCTGGCCTCTTTACAGGACTGGAAGCAGAAGACAGAACAGTGTCTGTCCTGGGGTAACTTCATCGAGAGACCGCCCATGTAGAGCTGGACCCCGCAGCTAAAAAGGAAATGTGAGACAGGCTGGCACCTCTGGAAAAACTGTCTCTCAGCCTTGGTGTTCCATGCAAGGTGAAAAAAATATAGGTCCTCCAAGTTTACAGTTTGCAATCAGGCTAGTGCGTGGCCCTGCAGACTACCAGGGGAGAATTTAAAGTGGCTCCCGACTGGCACGGTCTAGGTGGCTGGCAGAGGCACATGCAGACCCTCCCTGGAGCCCGCCCTAGTGATGCTGGGTGGGTCAGTCTCCTTCCACGATATGAGCAGCATCCCTGGTCACTATCCACGAGGTGCCAGTAGCATGCACAGGTACATACAAGTGCGTGCACACACAGTTGTGACACTCAGAACTGTCTCGGGATGTCAAAATGTGTCCCTGTGGGCAGAAGTGTCCTTGGTTGAGAATCTGCCGGAGAGGAAACAACCACAGGAGGCCTCAGGATTTTGTGTTGATCAAGTTCCAAGGAAAATGACTATCTCCACCGACCGCGGTGGCTCACGCCTGGAATCCCAGCACTTGAGGCCAGGAGTTTGAGAGCAGCCTGAGCAACATAGTGAGAAACCGCATCTCTACAGGAAAAGAAAGAAGGAAGGAAGGGAGGGAGGGAGGGCGGGCGGGAGGGAAGGAAGAAAGAAAGAAAAGAAAGAGAGAAAGAGAAAGAAAGAAACAAAAGAAAAGAAAATGAGATCTCCCGTTTTAAAATTCATAAACATCACAAGACAACAATACACTATGAGACCCAGCAGAAACAACACGTACACTGTAGATACAGATACTGGAATTATCAGAGAGAATATAAAAGAACAGTGTTTTATATATCTAAAGAAATAAAAGAGATTTCTGGAAACATGAAAAAAAAAATCTTGTTTTATCACGTGATCATTCAAACCATCCTTAAGTATTATAAATACACTACAGCATTTCCAAACTTAAGCCCAAAGTGGTATAAATACATCACTCTGAATTAGTGCAGATTTGTAGTGTCTTAAAATGTAAAGATTTGCATAAATGCATAAAACAATTTGTTGTACTAATTTATTAAAATTAAAAATAGTCAAACAAAATTCAAATTCTAATATGATTACATAATTTATTTATTATTATTATACTTTAAGTTCTAGGGTACATGTGCACAGCATGCAGATTTGTTACATATGTATACATGTGCCATGTTGGTGTGCTGCACCTGTTAACTTGTCATTTACATTAGGTATATCTCCTAATACTATCCCTCCCCGCTCCCCCAACCCTACGACAGGTCCCAGTGTGTGGCATTCCCCACCCTGTGTCCAAGTGTTCTCATTGTTCAATTCCCACCCATGAGTGAGAACACACGGTGTTTGATTTTCTTTTCTTTTCTTTTTTTTAAACTTTATTAAAATACTGAGTTTTATTTCACATGTATATTTTTGTCTCCCCACCATTTCCATGTCTGACCACTGCTACTACTATGTCCTATCATAACATTGCATACTTAAAACCAAGCAAAGGGTGGAGTTCCATCTGTAAAAACTAAACAGGCATTTTGGACAACACATTCTTGGCAATGGAACCTGGACAATATTTATCAAACACGGTAGGGAAAGTTCTCACTCTGCATTATAAAAAGGACAGCCAGAT
Organism: Trachypithecus francoisi; assembly: GCF_009764315.1. Classification (NCBI taxonomy): domain Eukaryota; kingdom Metazoa; phylum Chordata; class Mammalia; order Primates; family Cercopithecidae; genus Trachypithecus; species Trachypithecus francoisi. The sequence goes on from NW_022680784.1 coordinate 12,525, forward strand.
ATCAACTGTTACAGAAATAAAATAAGACAGAAAATTTTTAACAAATTGTTTAAACTATTTTCTTAAAGAGACTTCCTCCACTGCCAGAGATCTTGAATAGCCTCTTGGTCAGTCATCCGGAAGCAATTCTTCACATAATTGATGAACTTGGCTTCCACTTTGGGAAGAGAACCACCTTTTTCTATACTTGCTTGCATTTTTGCTTTAATGTCTTCTACAGAACTAGGTCCTTTTGGTGTTTTAGGAGTTTTTTCCTGTTTTTTGAAGGATTCTTGTCTTTTTGATCTTGGTGTGATGATGGTTTTGAGTCTTTTCCATTCTGATTTGACTTTTGTGCATTTTTGGCTGGAGTATCTCGTATAGATTTCTTCACTGGTGCTTTTTCTTCAGCTTCCTCCTCATCATCATCATCTTCTTCATCAGCAACAAGTTTTACTTTTTTATGTGGAACCTTGCTACCACCTCCAGGGGCAGACCGCTTTCCAGATACACTTAAGAGTTTCACGTCCTCCTCCTTTTCATCTTCTGACTCTGAATCTTCCTCCACAGCTACTAAGTGCTGTCCACTAATATGCACTGGTCCTGAACCACACTTCAGCCTTAAGACCACTGGTGGTGTTATTTCAAAGCCCCCAAGGGAAACCGTTGGCTGTACAGACATTTTCAAAGTTGCCAGTGTTACTTTAATTGGACTGCCTTCGTAATTCATTGCCTCTGCTTCAACAATGTGCAATTCATTCTTTGCACCAGCCCCTAAACTGACTGTTCTTAAAGATAACTGGTGCTCATGCGGATAATCTTTGTCGGCCTTTAATTCACAACTGAAAAGATAGTTCTGGGGCCTCAGGGGGCTCATGTCCATGTCCATCGAATCTTCCATCAGGTGGCGGCAAGTACTTAGGTGGGAAAGAAGGCGGACGGAGATAAAGGAACGCTGCTCCAGAGAACAGCTGTGCAGGACAGAATCACACCGGGGATGGTGTTTGGTTTTCTGTCCTTGCTATAGTTTGCTCAGAATGATGGTTTCTAGCTTGATTACATAATTTCAAATTTTCTTCCACCAATCTGTACATTTATATATTCATAATATTAATATTTCATCTAGAAATACCTACTGACTAGTTATAATTCAGTGAGATGTAAGAACAAATTGTGAGAGAATTACAGACATCATCCCACCTGAGTCTTGATCACTAACTGGCAAAGAAGCTGAGAAACAGACGCTTACCCGGCTGAGTCTTGGAGTGAGTCTGTGTATGAATTGTGGTCCCTGAACCATGGTTATAAGGAAGGGATACTGTGAGTTCATCTCCCTCACGCCCATAATTGTCATGTCACCTGTAGAAGCAGGATGGCCCTAGCCCTGGGATTGTTAGAAAAGGGAGCCACCAAGGCAAAAACTAAATGTACCTAATTCCTGAAAAAAACAGCAGAGTCGCCACAGCTGGGTTCTGAAGTTTATAATGAGTGCACTCATTTTCTTAGGTAATCTTGCACAGGTGAATTGCCTCCTCTCAGTCCTTGTCAACGAAACAGATGTTAAAGAATAACTCTAATTTCAAACTGTCTTTACATTTTCCTGTCAGATTACCAAACGTTTCCTTACTGAAAAAAATATATATACATACATACAATGGGATGAATGAATATCACAATGTTGCATACAAGAAAACAGATTAAAAAGCATGCATAGTATTTAATTCCATTCACAAAAAAAATCAAAAAGCAAACAAAACTGAGTTTCTGGCTTCAGGTAAGAGTGAAATATCTTGCTTAACAAGACTCTCACAGGAAAAATAATACATTTTTGATAAAATATGATATATAATTATATAGAAATATAATTTATATGTAACACATATGGTATAATACATGGGTGGGTAAGACGTGAATAAGAATTTCAGCTTTGTCCACTGTAGGGGAGATAGGGTTTGGGACTGGAGTTGAGTTCAAATTAAGTTCTTCTAGAAAAATAATAATACTCCTCAAGAAACACAACAGCATTCAGAGTCTCTATAATTGTTATTATAGTTTCCAGCACATAATTTTAAAATTCATGAGATGTGTGAAAAAAGCAGGATAATGTAATTCATATACAAGACTAAAACTAAACAGGCATTAGATGCTGTCTCCAAGATGTTCAAGGTGTTGTAATAAGATGACAAGAATTGGAAAGCAGCTATTATAAGTATGGTCATGGAGGTAAAGAAAAATATTCTCATAATGATTGAGCAGATGTGGGATCTCAGCAGAGAAATGGAAATTATAAAAGAACCAAATAGAAAGATGATAATAAAAAAGTACTGTTGAGAGGATCAGCTGATTAGAAACAGAAGAAATAAACTTGAAGATGGAGCCCTAGAAATTAACCAATCTGAAGACAATGTTTCAGATGAATGAGAAAAATGAAAAGAGCCTTACAGATCTGTGAGATGACTCAGTCCTACTAGACAAGGCCTGCCTTTCCAAGTATCGAGTCCACAGTGCAGCTGACCTACTCCTGCCTGAGCATTTCAGCTGTGGCCCGCATTCTTCTGAGAGCCTGGCTCCAGAGGCCAATGGTTCACCCTGGGGCTCCTGCCACAGTCACTACTGCCACTGCTATTGCTGCCACAAGGCCAAGGAGGAAGTGTGGAGACCAGGCACTTTCATGCACCCCAACAGTGGAATCCACCCTGTTTTTGAGGAAGGGAGGTGGCAAGTGGGCCACAACGTTTCACAGCTGCCAGCCTCCAATGCACCCACTGACGGGGGGGCCTATCCTCCCCAGTAACAGGCCCATCACATAGCCACACTGCCCTTGCCTAGGTGTTTTGGTTTCAGCTGCGCACTCTTCTGAGGCATTGCAACTGCAAAAAACCAGCTCAGTGCAGAGCTGCCTGACGTGGAATTCCCTCCCCAGCTGCTGGCAGAGCAATTGACTCTGATGGAAGGGGTGAGCAGCTCTGCTCCTTAGGGCAGGGCAGGGCAGGGTCAGGCCATGCCTCTGGCACCAGCTGTCTCAGACCAGCCATTCCCTGACTAGAGTCTAGTGATCTGGGTCTTATCCCAGCTCCACATTTCACCAACTGTGCGACTTGGATGAGTTTCTTCACCCACCAGCCTTCCCTGTCCATATGCAGACAGTGGGTATGGGACACAAACAGTGCCAACTGCAAAGGGTGACTGGGCACATCAAATGAGACGGGACAGATAGGAAGAAAAGTGGAGGCCTGGCCCGTTTGTTGGTGGAGGTGCTCAAAGCAAGCAGGTCTATAGGTCACCCACCCATCTGCCCAGGAGCCTCACCTGCCTCAGCACTTATTAGGCACCTGATGTATAGAGATTCTATGGCAGACACCCAACAGAGCCCTTAGTTGTGGCTGCCACATGATTCTCCCATCTTGCTCCCAAAGTGCGGGGATTATAGGCATAAGCCATCACCCAAACTTAAATTTTTGTTGTTTTTATATGCTTTAATTACTTTCTCTTTTTCTTCTGTGTATCTACTACAGTTTTTTTTTTCCTGGTGGTTGTCATAAGACTTATGTAAAACATCTTGTATCTTAACAATCTTGTTTAGGATGACAATTTAACTTCTATGCATAGAAAAACTTTACAAATTTTCTCCCTTTCATAGATTTTATACTATATATGTCAAACTTTACAACTTTTTATGTTATGTGTCCATTAGCAAATTATTGTAGTTATTTCATTTTTAATATTTTTTATAGATTTTTTACTAAAGTTCAAAGTGACTTGTGCAAAACCACTACAGTGTTAGAGTGTTCTAAATTTCACTAAGCATTTACCATTTTCAGTAACATTTATACTTTAATGTTTTTCATATTATTTACATTCGATCATATCAATATGAAGACTGCCTTTTAGCATTTCTTGCAAGACAGGTTGAGGTGTGATAAATTCCCTCACCTTCTTTTTTGTCTCGAAATGTTGGAATGTCTTGACCTCTATTATTTCTAAAGAACAGCTTTGTTGGTTAAACTCTTCTTAATTGTCAGTTTTTTTCCTTCTTTCAGCATTTTGAATATATGTTCTCCCAGTTTTCTTGCAAAGTTTCTGCTGAAAAATCCACTGATACCATTATAAAGATTTCCTTCTATGTGAAGAATTTATCTCGTGCTGCTTTCAAGATTTGTGCTTTATCTTTGTGTTTTGACGATCATAATATGTCCAAGGGCAAACTTTATTAGGTTCTTCTTGCTGTAGGTATTTTGAGCCTCAGAAAGCTGGATGTTCATATTCTTTTCTAGATTTGGAAAGTTTTAAGATGAAGGGGTAGCCTGCCCCTCCACACCTGTGGGTGTTTCTCATCAGGTGGGACAAGAGATTGAGAAAAGAAATAAAAGACAGAGATAAAGTATAGAGAAAGAAAAGTGGGCCCAGGGGACCGGCACTCAGCACAGACCCACGCCGGCACCGGTCTCTAAGTTCCCTCAGTATTTATTGATCATTATCTCTACCATCTCGGAGAGGGGAATGTGGCAGGACAATAGGGTAATAGTGGGGACAGGGTCAGCAGGAAAACATGTGAACAAAGGTCTCTGTGTCATAAATAAGTTTAAGGAAAGGTGCTGTGCCTTGATGTGCATGCACACAAACATCTGGGTGCAATAAAGAGCAGTATTGCTGCCAGCATGTCTCACCTCCAGCCTTAAGGTGGTTTTCTCCTATCTCAGTAAATAGAACATACAATCGGATTTTACACCAAGACATTCTATTCCCAGGATGAGCAGGAGACAGATGCCTTCCTCTTGTCTCAACTGCAAAGAGGCCTTCCTCTTTCACTCATCCTCCTCAGCACAGACCCTTTATAGTGTCGGGCTGGGGGATGGCCAGGTCTTTCCCTTCCCACGAGGCCATATCTCAGGCTATCACATGACAAGAAACCTTGGACAATATCTGGCTTTCCTAGGCAGAGGTCCCTGTGGCCTTCTGCAGTGTATTGTGTCTCTGGGTACTTGAGATGAGAGAATGGCGATGACTTTTACCAAGCATACTGCCTTCAAGCACTGTTTTTAACAAAGCACATCCTGCTCAGCCCTAAATCCATTAAACCTTGAGTCAACACAGCACATGTCTCTGTGGCACAGTGTTGGGGCTAGGGTTATAGATTAACAGCATCTCAAGGCAGAAGAATTTCTCTTAGTACAGAACAAAATGGAGTCTCTTATGTCTACTTTTTTCTACATAGGCACAGTAACAGTCTGATCTCTCTTTCCTTTCCCCACATGAGAAATTATATATTTAAATTCCTTTTCCTCTTTCTCCCTTTTTCTGAAATTTCTGAAATGTGTACATTTGTTCACTTTATGGTTGGTTATTTTTAAATAGCCTGTCTTTGAGTTTGCTGAATTTTTCTTCTTTAGGATTGAGTCTCCTGTGAAACATTTCTATTCTATTTTTTCAGTTCTGCTACTGTTTATTCCAGTTCCAATTTCTGTATAATTTTTTTGACTTGCTCAATCTCTTGATTTAGTGGCACACATAGAGTGAATGAATTAGCTCTTAGTTGTGGCAAAATTAGTAAGACTGATCTTGCTTATAGAAATAGGATCTTAATACTTCATTTTCAGAACACTTTAAAACCCAAGCCACAGTTTTTCTTTCAAGGATATGGAAAGCATTCCTCATTCAAATCTGATTATGCTTTTATAAAATATGTACCTCATTTTTATTAGTCATTATCTTCATGCTGGATTCTAATATTCTTTTTGATGTCGATGTGTTCAATGATATAAACTTATATAGAGAAAATTCCTTCCTTCTCAATTTATGAACAAAAATGTTAAAAGCAACATTTTTGATGTGGTAGGAAGACATTTATATGACATACACAGCTACTGCCTTAAACTGGCAAAAATAACAAAAGAAAAAATTGTTATTTATCCTTTAAGTAATGAGTCTCTATTTGCTATAAATCTATAAATATTTTAAATATATTTCCTTCTACTGCAATAAAAATTAAGATAACCCTCTGTTTAACAGCTTATGAAGATGCTAATTTTATAAGGAAATAAAAAAGATTGACTTGCCTCCTGAATGTCTAGTGATAAACTGAATCCTAATTTCCCTCCCTCAAGAACATAAAAATGATGTAAAGTGTATCAAGTATGTAACAAGTTAATATTAAAAATGATTCTTCATATGGTCTTTTGTAATCAATGTAAAAAGAATGTAAAAATGTGTTTTTGCTTGAAGATTTAGTGACTGTCCAAGGAATCACAATTTTTGAGCTTTTATATCCAGAGAACTATACTATGTGAAAATACTATAATGCCTCATATGAAAAAGCACAGCAATAAAATTCCACATGTGGCTGGGCATGGTGGCTCAAGCCTGTAATCCTAGGACTTTGGGAGGCCGAGAGAGGTGGATCACCTGAGGTCAGGAGTTTGAGATCAATCTGACCAACACGGTGAAACCCCGTCTCTACTAAAAATACAAATATTAGCCAGGCGTGGTGGCAGGTGCCTGTAATCCCAGCTACTTGGGAGGCTGAGGCAGGAGGATCGCTTGAACCCGGGAGGTGGAGCTTACAGTGAGCCGAAATTGCACCACTGCACTCCAGCCTGGGCGACAGAGCCAGACTCCGTTTCAAACAAACAAACAAATTATCTCATTGTTTTGACTTTAGATTATTCTCTATATTAAACATTCTTGTTAAATGTAAAGTTTGAAAAATTTAGTGCCTTTGTACTTTATCGTGGAAATTCTCTGATGTTTATTTAGACTTGATTTTTGAATACTTCTTCACATTTATTGCATTTGAAAAATTTCCCTATGGAAGAATTCTCTGCGAATTCTGGTTATTTCTAAGGTTTATATTTTAGATCAAACTCTTTCTATGTCCGTTACATGTATAGTATTTCTCTAGTATGAATTATCTGATCTGAGTAAAATGTGAACTATAGTAAAAGGCAAAAGAGCACACAGCACATAGAAAGCAAATCTGTTTTATTCAATAAGATAAATTAATAATCTGTTTTCTATTTTAAAGAAAGTGTGAGGGATTTTTTTCTAGCTAGTCATCATCCTTTATTTATTTTTATTTATTTTTTTGAGATGGAATTTCACTTTTTTTGCCCAGGCTGGGGTTCAATGGCATAATCTCAGCTCACCGCAATCTCTGCCTCCCGGATTCAAGTGATTCTCCTGCCTCAGCCTCCCAGGTAGCTGGGATTACAGGCATGCACCACCACACCTGGTTAATTTTGTATTTTTAGTAGATAAGGTGTTTCTCCATGTTGGTCAGGCTAGTCTTGAACTCCCGACCTTAGGTAATCCACCCATCTTGGCCTCCCAAAGTGCTGGGATTACAGACATGAGCCACCGTGCTCGGCTGTCATCATCCTTTATATAGGCAGATTAGGGATCCCTGGGTGCTGGAAAAGGGGTGTCATGCCCACTTAGATATCCAAGAAGGTTCTGGTTGGGATTCTTTCATTTAACACAGAAATACTAAGTCGTTAACTTTGTGTGGTTAGTTTTCGAGAATTTTAGCATAATTTAATGACTACAGCATATAGATCTCCGGGCCTCAATTCTATTCAATGAGTTAGACACTCCTTCAAAGTAGACAGACATCATAGCAGGTCATGTCCACAGAATGTGGGATAAGATGCCCAATGGCCTCTTCTACGTAGGGAGGCACTCTCTGGGATTCTGACCAAGATGACAGATCCTAGGACTAACTATAAGGTGGGTGGAATTTCAGTTTATAATAAGTGCCTCCTGTCCCCCAAATATATGGGGGAAATAGAAAGACCATGGTTGGGAAGAGGCTGAAAGAACCCTGGGCCTCATGCATCTTACGATTTCCATGAGAAGGCTGGGGTCTGGGTGTTCTGCAGAATAAAAGGAGTCAAAGAGAGCTGCAGATGGGCCTCAGGCCTCCTACCAAGGAAAGAGGAGACTGGAGCTTCCAGCCAGCCCTTTACAGACCCATCTCCATTACAGTCACATCCCAGTTCTGCCTGTCCCCCTCTATCCCACATCTGGGGGCCCAGAACTGGAGTTATGATAAGCAGCCTGCTTCTCATAACCCTCCTTCTGCGGGTGTCATACACAGACCTGGCAGGGAGCGTGCCTGCCGGTAGTCGAGGGCACTAGTTAAAGACGCTAAGGTCCCCTCCCCACCTTGGGCACCTCGGCCTGGGTAATTGTGCTCTGCTTGGCTGCAGCCGCTGTGGCCGACACCTCCCCAGAGCTCCTGGAGAGTGAGGCAAAGAAAGACTCAGCCAGCACAAAGCAAAGGTTCAGAGGGTTGAGGCTTCAAGGACGCGGAATGGGTGCCTGGGTGGAAAGTGGTCTACAGGTGTGAGTGGCACCGTGGGGCCAGTGCCTGGTTTTGCTGCCCCTGCTTCCTGAAGATTGCAGCTGGAGCCACCTGGGCACAGCATATGATGTGGCACCTGCAGTGGCAGAAGTGACACCCAACTGTGAGGACGCTGCAGGGAGTCGGCACGGAGATGTCTGTCCCCTCTGTCGCAAGGCCCCAGTTCCTGGCCAGCTTTGGCCAAAGTGAGAGGCTGGACTTTGGAGGGTGGGTATGAGTGCATGAGCTCATGTCCAGCCCCCAGTGTGGGCACGACGAGGTGACACCCTCTGACATCACCACTGCCCCCACCCTGCTTTCACACCTGGTGGGCTAATAGGGTGTCCAATGCACGGAGAAGGGCAGTGGGCAGATGTCCCAGGGCTGTGGGGCCGCTGGCTGTCAAGGTCAGGCGGGACATAGTGGGTCTTCTAGAAGGGTTTGTGGGGCCAGCAGGGGTAAGGCTGCGCCGACCCCAACCTGCATGAGGACCACATCCCCGAGGTGGAGCGCCTACAGTCCCCAGCCGAGCCAGGCTAAGCGCTGTGCATGCCAACTGCTCTTTACATGAGCCCCAGGCTCCACACGGTAAGCAGAGAGCAGTGGCCTCCTGGGCGGCTCCCGGGCACCTGCCCCCTGGAGACAGCCAATTCCTAGGGGGACCGAGGCATCCTCATTCCTAGCCTGGCAGCTTCGCAGGAAGGCTGTCGCCTGACAAGTGGTAGGGGAGGGTCTGGGGAGGGGCAGTGGCCCAGCCAACCTGCGTGATTTCTAAGTGAATAAGCTGGGGGTCCGGCCGCCTCTGACTAGGGGTTGGGGCGGTGTCTGCCTGGACCTCGGGGGTTCCAGGCTACCAGCTGCCTGTCCAGGTTCTGGGCGCCTCCTCCAGACCTCAGATTCCTCAGCTGTCTGAGAGGACTGATAGGGCATGATATGGCAGGGGTGTTTCAGGATTGGGCCAGATGATCCCCTGTAATCTCTTATCACTCCCTCCTCTCCCCTCCACTTTTCTGCATCCCAACTCTTTTTTATTTTTTTATATTATTATTATTATTATTTGCCTATTCTGAGTTTGTCATGAGACTTTGTGGAATGTCTCCGGTGGGGAGGTAGGAAAGGTGAAACCCCTTGGCTTCAGTGTTCCTTCCAGGCACCCCTCACTTCAGGCTTTTTAAAAGCACAGACCTGGCACCACATCCTGTACCTCAGAGAGCTGCAGAGAACTTCATGCGGTTCCCAAACCAGAACACTTTGATGCTGACTCCAGACCCTTACCTCACCCCAAAACCCAAATGCCTTGGGGTGGGCACCTTCAGACAGGAGTGAATTTGATGCTGACCCAAGGCTTATATAATGGAGCACAACTGCCCCTGTATTTTGGGGGAGTCAACAGTAGTGACCCAGAACTGTGAGCAGCATTCCCCACACTGAGTACAGGGAACACAGCCCTCTCCAGCAGGCTGGCCTGGCCACGGCCTGATGGTCACCAGTCCCAAGGCAAAAGACCCAAGGCAGGGAATGTCTCTTGCCCCCACTTTCACCATGCAGCCATTTAACTGGAGGTGGTGGCCTCTGTGGGTCCTCCAGCCTTCAGATTGTTATCCCGGGCCACCAAGAGAAGCTGAAGCACAGGGCCAGTGGGTGGCAAAGTTAGAGACTCTGTGATTGGGAAATACCACTTTAGACCCATCATGGCCCATTCGGGACATCTGGGCTCCATCCATGGGCTGTTTTTTCCATGGGGCACTTTGGTTGTGGTCAGCACCCTGTGGGGTTGGGGATGGAGGCACCAGGAGGAGCAAGTGTTCTGGGATCCACAGGGGGAAGGAGGGGATATTCCCCCTTTGCCTCACCCTGGGCACAAAAGGTTTGTTCTCTGATGTGTGCAGGCATCAGTGTCTGTGTGGGTTTGGGTGGGATTGCCTCATTTCTTGACCAATGAAGAACCATTCCTAGGTCTCCTGAGAGGCTTATGGGCACTACATGTACCTGGGAGCTGAGTGGAGTATATGAGGGCTCTGCAGGACTCTCCCCTGCTGCCTCCTCTCCAGTGGGAGCCAGGTCATGTGCCCTTAGTGCCCACTCATGCCCAGGCCCACGCTGCCCTTCACTCAGCAGGCCTTTCTCTGACTCCCCTAGCTCAGCTCTTTTTGGGTCTCTTCAGGCCCTTGTGGGCCATGGGATAGAATCACAGAAGCTGACAACTCTGCTGCCTGCCTCGGCCTGAAGTCAGAGTCCCTCGCGGGCAGGGTGGGTGGCAGGTCAGGGCTCAGCTTTTGGCTGAGTACAGGGTCCTTTTTCCATGCCACACTGATTGCCTCATTTCTTGACTGGGCAGGGCTGGCTTGGGGGCTGCTCTGTGGCCCCCCTAGTCTGTAACTGCACCTGATTGAAGGCAATATTTGTGCAGATGGCTTCACCTGTTTTCACTATCCAGACACTAGAACCAACTGACTTTTGCTCTTGGGCTGGGGTCTTGGGCTGAGGCTGTCATGATCAGGACGTTCTCTGCCATTTGGGGGCTTCGGGCAGCTCCCAGGGCTGAGTAGTCCCCAAAAAACAAGATAGCCAGGACTGGAAGGCTGGAAGTCAGAACAGGAGTACCCCTGACTCTGGGGCTTCCAGAAAGCTGGCCCTGAGCTGTGGCCCGTCCTAAAGACAGGCTCCTCTGAGATCACACCACTGCACTCCAGCCCGGGCGACAGAGTGAGACTCCATCTCAATAAATAAATAAATAAATAAAGGCTCCTGTGGATATTTCAGGGGTCAAAAGTGAGTCCTTCTGGCTGGCAGGATTCTGGTGATCACTGGGCAGGTGGGGCCGGCTTAGGTAGGTCAGGCACAATAGGGCCTGGCAGAGAAGTCAGAGAATGGTGTGGCCAGAATGGACAGCTAGACCTTTGAATCTAGGCCATACATAGGCAGAAAAACAAGTGATGGTGCAGTCAGCTCAGGCAGGTCTAGGTCAGAGCGCCTGCCAGATAGGAACATGCACCCCTGCCCCAGACCCCAATCCCAAAACGCCTGCCTGCACTTAGGTCTTGGCAGAAACACCTGGGGGTGATGATCAGGTGGTGTGTCCCTGGGTCTCAGGCCTCAGTGGCTCCTTAGCAACTGGGCAGTCACTGGTCAGGGGCAGGGGCCCAGAGATCACCTGTGTGCATCTGCCCATGGGTTGTGTTCCCACCCCAGCTTCTCAGCCCTCACGGGGAGACGGCAGGGCTCCCTGCCTGCTCTGTTTCGAGCTCTGACCCACTCACTTGGTAACTCTGATGGCTTCCTCGCCCAAGCCTGGGTCCTCCTCTGTTAAGCCAACCAGCAGCCACACCCTGTGGGCCCACCTGAACCTCTTTACCCCACTGACCAGTGAGACCCAACTGGCCAGTCCTGGTGTCCTACTTGTATACTGAGTAAAACCAGTGTGTTTCCTGTAATGACTGCTATGTGGAGCTTCCATATAAGTGCAGAATACAGAATGTCCTCTACCCCACAGAGCCCCCACCATGGTCCTCCTGGGGCTGGTCATGCCTTGCTCAACTTGGTGTAAATGACTGCTGTTGGCCGGGTGCAGTGGCTCACACCTGTAATCCTAGCACTTGGGAGGCCAAGGCGAGTGGATCACCTGAGGTCAGGAGTTCGAGACCAGCCTGGCCAACATGACGAAACCTCATCTCTACTAAAAATATAAAAATTAGGCCGGGTGCAGTGACTCATGCCTGTAAACTCAGCACTTTGGGAGGCCAAACAGGTGGAGGAAGAGGTCAGGAGTTTGAAACCAGTCTGGCCAATACGGTGAAACCCTGTCTCTATTAAAATTACAAAATTAGCCAGGTGTTTTGGCGCACCCCTGTAATCCCAGCTACTCAAGAGGCTGAGGCAGGGTAATTGCTTGAGCTCGGCAGGTGGAGATTGCAGTGAGCCGAGATCACACCACTGCACTCCAGCCTGGGTGACAGAGCAAGACTCTATCTCAAAAAGTAAAAAATAAATAAAAAATAAAAAACAATGGCTGCTGTAGCATGTACTGTTGAAAGCCATCCATCCACATGGCTGCCTGACCCTGAGTCTCTTCCTTTTTGTTGCTGAGGTCTTTTCTGTTCCCCTGCTCTTCACCTGAACTGCTCTTGAAGCCAAGATGAGGGATAAGTAGGGTGGTGCCGACAGGGACCCCTCCTGGGGTAAATCTCAGCTGTGAGGGGGTTGGGCTCACCCCCTCCTGTCATCTCCTCCTCTGAGCGTCATTTCTGCCAGAGGTCATCAAAGTGCAGCCTGTCCCCACCTGCTCTTCTGTCTCCCATGAGCCAAGGATGAATTTTACATTTCCAAATGGTCGAACGAACCAAAAGAAGACTCATACTTGATGTTTTGAAATTGGAGTTTCCAGTGCCTGTAAGGAAAGTTCTACGAGATTGCAGCCTGATGCCTTCAATTCACAGGTTGTCTGCGGAAGGCTGCTGTCATGCTGCAACTGCAGATTTGAGTCACTGCAATCGACATGGGTTGGCAAAGCTGCAAATATTGACCCTTAGCCATTTTGAGGAAGAGGTTTTTAGACCCTGGTTTGAGAATTGTCTGGTGGAACTCTAGGCTCTGGGTCAGATTCTTCCCCTCTCAGGGCTGCTTTGACCTTCACCAGGGTGTCTGTAAAGTGGGGGTGCCATGTGCCTATTGTGCAGGTGTTAAGCCCCAGAGCATCAAATATTGGGGTGCCTGCCTCATGTCACCCACCTCACCTGCAGAGCTCCTAGGATCTGATCCCAACCAGCGGGAGCACTTGGTCTTTGGTAACAGAGACACCATGGAGCTAAGTTGATACCTGCATCGAGATTGTCCCCTGGGGCTCACTCTCTAGGTCAAGGATGGTACAGGGCTGATATCCTGAATCACATTCTGGTGGAGCCTCAGACACTACAGGTGCTGAATGAGCTGCTGGCCTGCTGGGATGGGGGCAGCAGCTGGCAGAAATGGTTGTAGCTGCAGGACATTAAGGCAGCTGTGAGGCTACTGGGAGTCACACCTCAGGTCTCACTCCCAGTACCTGCCCAGATGGAATATTTGTGCCCCAGTGGTTACTATGCAACAGGACCTGACACTGATCAGGGAGCTATGGCTACAGGCTCTCTGTGCTGGCCACAAAAAAGAGTGTTCTTCCCTCTGCTAATTGGCTGGGTCCTCTTCTCTCATTCTCACTTAGCCACTTCATTGCCTGAAAGCAGACCCAAAGTTTCTCCTTGGACTGAAAACAGTCATTTTTTTCAGCCACCTGGAGTGGCTACATCTCCTGGAGAACTTTGATTTTCTAGACACAGAGGGAAGGACAGGATACTGACAGGGCCTGGGTGGAAGATGCTGAAGGGGCCTTGTGGGGAAGGGAGGGAGCAGGGGCCCAGCCTCTCGGGGCCTTTCTCTTAAGAAGCTCCCTCCTCTCCTCCAATCCCATGCCACTCCAATCTGTTCTCAGAGTTAGATAGATGAAGCAGCCTTCCTCCAAAGATTGGTCCTGATTTCAGTCCCCTATTCACACCCTTTATTGAGATGGGTCTCCTCTTTCTCTGTGTATCAAACCCTCCCAAAAAATCTAAGATGAAGAGAATGGAGCCAGGCAGTGTGCTGCCCAGGGAATCCTCTAACCCCTGGCCTGTGGATAAACCCCATCCCCACTCCCTCTCATGCTGTACTACCACCAGTGACACCAGGGTCAGCTTTTAGTATCAGGATGAGGAAGGCCTCATTAAGTCCCTCTTTGTCACTTGTTTGGAATAGTTTCAGAAGAAATGGTACCAGCTCCTCTTTGTACCTCTGGTAGAATTTGGCTGTGAAAACATCTGGTCCTGGGTCTTTTTTGGTTAGTAGGCTATTTACTACTGCCTTAATTTTAGAACTTGTTATTGGTTTATTCAAAGATTCAACTTCTTTCAAAAAATATTTCAAAAACAACAGATGAAACTAGCATTTAATAACAGAACAAAAGATCAGTAATTTTTTTTTTTTTTTGAGCTGGAGTCTCACTCTGTCTCCCAGGAGTGCAGTGGAGCAATCTCAGCTCAACGGCAACCTCTGCCTCCCACATTCAAGTGATTCTCCTGCCTCAGCCTTTTGAGTAGCTGGAATTGCAGTTGTGTGCCACTACACCTGGCTAAGTTTTGTATTTTTAGTAGAGACAGGGTGTCACCATGTTGGTCAGGCTGGTCTCAAACTCCTGACCTTGTGATCCACCCACGTTGGCCTCCCAAAGTACTTGGAATACAGGCATGAGCCACCGTGCCCAGTCAGGATCAGTAATATTTTAAGCAAAGTCAAAAAAATTACCTCAGTCTTATATTAGTTCACTCCATGCAGTTATCTCCTGTTCTGCTTGATATTCATGAACATTTCACTCTCCATGAGAGTCCTGAAAGTTTTTTCTTTATTCTAATTCCAAGATTTCCAGGGTTATCAGAAACCTGCATTTAAGATCACCTGTCAATGTCCTATAGCTGATTATAAATTACCTTTCAAAGAGGATTGAAAAAAGACAACAATGTCTGTGGATGATAAAGAAGTCTTAGGACAACCACTATTAAAGCCACAATTGACAGGGAGATTTTCGTTAGAGGACATTCTGTATTCTGCAGCTTATATGGAAGCTCCACACAGCAGTCATTACGGAAACACACTGGGAGAAAGGGCAATATACAAATAGGACACCAGGTCTGGCCAGTTGGGTCTCACTGGTCAGTGGGGTAAAGAGGCCCAGGTGGGCCCACAAGGTGGGGCTGGTGCTTGGCTTCCATCTGTAGGAAGCCTGGGACCCCCATCTAACAGAGGAGGACCCAGGCTAGGGTGAGGAAGTTATCAGAGTCACTAGGTGAGTGAATTACCAATTGGTTAACTTTTTGTAAGTGCTGGCATATCCCGGTAAAGAATGGGATTAGGTTAGTAGTCCAATTTAGGGAGTTAGAGTGTCCCCTAAGGCAGATAAAACAAAAGGTCCCCTTTAATAAAAGGCAGGAACACTTGACAAAACTTGTGTTTGAGGCACAACTTCAAAAGGTTGAGTCTTTCCTAAGATTTAGGGAGTTAGAGGCCCCTCGCAGTAAAGTCCTTCTCAGCTAAGATTAGATTTGGCATTATGGAATGTCAGCCACAATTGTCTTTGTGTTTGTTTGTATGTTTCTTTGTTTGTTTTGAGATGTAGTCTTGCTCTTGTCGCCCAGGCTGGAGTCCAATGCGAGGTCTCAGCTCACTGCAACCTCCACCTCCCAGGTTCAAGCGATTCTCCTGCTCAGCCTCCCAAGTAGCTGGGATTACAAGCACACGCCACCACGCCCAGCTACGTTTTGTATTTTTGGTAGAGATGGGGTTTTCCCATGTTGATCAGGCTGGGCTCAAACTCCTGACTTCGTGATCCACCCACTTCAGCCTCCCAAAGTGCGGGGATTACAGGCTTGAGCCACCGCACCCATCCCCATCTTTGGATTAATCTGCCTTGCAGTTTCGCTGATGACTGTGGCTGTCAGAATTAGGTGAGTATAGGATCATGGAACACTTTTTCCTCCCTAAAGTGGGAAACTTGAGAGCTGAAGGGATACATATGTATTTCCCTTTCCTGTCTTTTCTGTTACTCTGGGCCACCATCTTTCCCAGAGACCACATGTTGAAACTTCTGGTCAGAAGTTCCTGAAACAGGCCTGGCAAGGTGGCTCATGCCTGTAATCCCAGCACTTTGGGAGGCCGAGGCACGCGGATCACCTGAGGTCAGAAGCTCAAGACCAGCCTGGCCAACATAGTGAAACCTCATTTCTACTAAAAATACAAAAATTAGCCAGGGTAGTGGTAGGCACCTGTAGTCCCAGCTATTCAGGAGGCTGAGGCAGGGATAACTGCTTGAACCTGGGAGGCAGAGGTTGCAGTGAGCCAAGATCCCACCACTGCACTCCAGCATGGGAGACAGAGCAAGACTCTCTCTCAAAGATACAAAGAAACAAAAAGGAAGGCCTTGAAACAAACAA
The DNA here is from genome assembly GCF_009764315.1 of Trachypithecus francoisi. NCBI lineage: Eukaryota > Metazoa > Chordata > Mammalia > Primates > Cercopithecidae > Trachypithecus > Trachypithecus francoisi. The sequence continues at coordinate 28,833 of NW_022680784.1, forward strand.
CAACAAAAGTCTAAGGCTCTATTCCATTTTGCATTGCATTGTCTGATGGTTTTTACTTTCTGCAGTATCAGAAATTACTTGGCATTATGAGAGAACTTAGAAATGTAATAACTAGGTAGGAAATACACATTGAGTGATGGCTAATGGCAGCTATGGGGGGATACTTGGCTTGTTGCAAATTTGAATCAGAGAAGTGTGCTCTTGGCCAGCTAGAAGGTATGAAAATGTCCCCTCCCCCTACTGAGAGATAAGATGCCAGTGGGAGATGGGCTAATTTTCTCTTTTTGGGATCCAGGTCTAGTATAAAAATAGGAGTTTTAATTTGGAGGGATCTGTTTTGCCTTCCAGCTATGCCTACTTACTAGGCTGTAGAAACATCTTGGTTTTTGTTTTCCTGGCCCTGTTTCTCCGAGGCATCCACCCTGAAGCCAGAGTGGTAATCCAATTAAAAAACTGACAAAGGAAAAATCTTAAAGGTACTTGATCTTCTTCCATCTATGTATTTATAAGTATTGTGTGTGCAATAAGCAAGAGCTTTTAATAATTGGTTTAAAAATAATAAGAGCTTAAACCAAATATTTTATCAGAAAAATAGAAACCATGGTGTGTTTTACTAAAGTCATGTTTTAATCTACATGACTTTAGTAATCTTTGGGAAATAAAAACAGTTTTACATGCTAGGTATGTAAAAAAAGTAAAATGTGTTTTTGATAAAAGATTACAAGAAGTCATGGGAATGTGGATTACTTTTGGCCTAAAATATAGAGCTGAAGGTTTAACCAAGTTGTGAAAGGTTTGTCAAAAATTAAATCTTTTAAAGGAAATTCTTTGTGTTAACATGCTGGCTAAAGGTAAAGGTATATTCAGTTTTTTTACAAATTGAACACTGGAATAAAAGAACAGCTGGTTTTCCTTAGAACACTAATCTGCTTTTTCACAAAAATTGTAAAGTGATATCAAAGGATTATAGGAATCTTACCTTATGGTCAAAGTGAATAAGACTAGATAGATTTGCCTATAAGATTTTTATTAAGAATTAGGTTTGACATCAATAGTGCACTAACACAAGGGTGAGATTTAGCAAACCAGGAACAAGATTTTCATGTAATATTTTAAAAATGAAAGATTTTTGTCTGCTCTTTTGAATAAACTGGATCAAAAGGAAAGGAAAAAATGATTATTTGGAAAATGAAGTCTTCCCTCTATTAATGAGTAAAGGTTTTTGCCTGTTTAAATTCTTTTTTTTTAAGGTGGAGTCCTACTCTGTCACCCAGGCTGGAGTGCAGTGGTATGATCTTGGCTCACTGCAACCTTCACCTTCCGGGTTTAAGCAATTCTCTGCCTCAGACTCCTGAGTAGCTGGGATTACAGGCACGTGCCACCATATCCAGCTAATTTTGTATTTTCAGTAGAGACAGGGTTTCACTACCTTGGCCAGGGTGATCTTGAACTCCTGACCTTGTGATCCCCCAGCCTTGGCCTTCCAAACTGGTGGGATTACAGGTGTGAACCACTATGCCCGGCCTTAAACTTTTTGAGTTATCATTTTGGTTAATGAGTGATTTATGATAACCTGGGATTTGATATTTGACAAACCTTAAAAATCAAATTATAAATTATGTATTTTTCTTACCTAAATATCTTTTAGACATTAGATCTCTTAAAGGACAAAAAAGACATTTGGCTTACTTGGTATAAAAATCATACAGGAAGAATTGTCGGAAAGCAGGCTGGGCACAGTGGCTCACACCAGAAATCCCAGCACTATGGGAGTCTGAGGAGGGTGGATCACCTGAGGTCAGGAGTAAGAGATCAGCCTGGCCAACATGGTGAAACCCTGTCTCTACTAAAAACACACACACACAAAAATAGCCAGGTGTGGTGGCAGGCACCTGTAATCCCAGCTACTCAGGAGGCTGAGGCAGGAGAATCGCTTGAACCCAAGAGGCAGAGGTTGCAGTGAGTGAGCCGAGATTGCGGCATTGCACTCCAGTCTGGACAACAAGAGTGAAACTATCTCAAAAACAAAAAAGAAAGCATTGTCAAAGGACAGGGGCCTTCAATTAGTATAAGATTCAATATAAGATTGAATGTAAGAGTGCTTCAATCTTATGTTAGTTTACTCCGTGCATTTACGTCCTGTTATGCTTTAGGCAGGGGTGCAGTCTCTTACGGTCTTTCTCTTAAGAGGCTCCCACCTCTCCTCCAATCCCATGCTGCCCCAATCTGTTCTCAGAGTTAGATAGATATAAGCAGCCCTCCTCCAAAGATTGGTTCTTGATTTCAGTACCCTATTCACACCCTTTATTGAGATAGTTCTCCACTTTCTCTGTGTATCAACCTCTCCCAGTAAATCTAAGATGAAAAGAATGGAGCCAGGCAGTGTGCTGCCCAGGGAATCCTATAACCCCTGGCCCATGGATAAACTCCATCCCCACCCCCTCTCAGGCTGCACTACCACCAGTGCCACCAGGGTCAGGTTTTGGTATCAGGATGATGAAGGAGTTAGGAGGAGTCCCTCTTTTTCAATTGTTTGGAATAGTTTCAGAAGAAATGGTACCAGCTCCTTTTTGTACCTCTGGCAGAATTTGGCTGTGAAAACATCTGATTCTGGGCTTTTTTTGGTTAGTAGGCTATTTATTACTGCCTCAATTTTAGAACTTGTTATTGGTTTATTCAAAGATTCAACTTCTTTCAAAAAAATTTCAAAAACAACAGATAAATCTAGAATTTAATAACAGATGTACCATAGTTCTTAAAGTATAATTTTTTTTCTCTCTCCAGTCTCCCATTTTACTAAAGACAAATCATGGGGCCGGGCGCGGTGGCTCAAGCCTGTAATCCCAGCACTTTGGGAGGCCGAGACGGGCGGATCACGAGGTCAGGAGATCAAGACCATCCTGGCTAACACTGTGAAACCCCATCTCTACTAAAAAATACAAAAAACTAGCCGGGCGAGGTGGCGGCTGCCTGTAGTCCCAGCTACTCGGGAGGCTGAGGCAGGAGAATGGCATGAATCCAGGAGGTGGAGCTTGCAGTGAGCTGAGATCCGGCCACTGCACTCCAGCCCGCGTGACAGAGCGAGACTCCATCTTTAAAAAAAAAAAAAAAGACAAATCATGGTATGACCAAGTTGCTTTGTTATACTTGGCCTGATTATTTGCATAAAATTCAGCAAGAATAATTATTTTTACATAGGTTTTAAAAATTGGATTTGATGAAACCTTGTTCCATGAAATGAATCTCAGATAAGACTTTTTAAAGCTGAGCCCAGCCATGAGTCTATACCCTCAAATATGAGTTGCATAAATTTCTCTTTTGAGATCACAGGATAACTTGGGGCTCTAGAGCCTGTCAGGAAGTGACATTATTTACTTACCACAGGTTAGGAACCCTGTACAGGGACTGTGTAGACAAGGTATAAAGCCAGTTTTCCTAAGGGACCTTTATTGGTTCTATAAGTCAATTTTGATTCCTTAAAGGAAAGTATGCCTTTCTAGTCAAAGCCTTGGCAAAATAATTTCTCCAATTGTGTCCTGGTGCAGAAGAAAACATTCTTTTGCACTTATTCAAATTATATTGCCATAAGTTAAGAATACTCACAAATAGTTTCCAAATTCTGGAGAAAACAGGTAGAGAGAAAAAAATGTGCTCCAAATTTTGTTTACGGAAGTGTATTTTACTCAATTGCTAAAAGCTGTAAATAGCTCAAAATAAAAGTTTCCTGGACCCTGAAAAACACAACAAAGTATCAGTAATGTTTTAAGCAAAGTAATAAAAAAAAAGATTACTTCAGTCTTATATTAGTTTACTCCATGCAGTTATGTCCTGTTCTGCTTGATATTCATGCACATTTCAGCTCTCCATGAGAGTCCTGAAAGTTTTTTCTTTATTCTAATGCCAAAATTTCCAAATTTATCAGAAATCTGCATTTAAGAGCACCTGTCAACGTCCTATACCTGATTATAAATCACTTTTCAAAGAGGATTAAAACAAGACAACAATTGTCGATGACAAAGAAGTCTTAGGACAGCCACTATTAAAGCCACAATTGACAGGGAGATTTTGGTTACTTCTGTTGCACACAACAATTTTACACAACAATTATTACTATTAGTAACATACACTAAGTCATATCAGAATTATAGGAGTTTTCCATTTTTTGAAACACATACCAATAACATATTTATACAAATACAAACCAAGGAAAACCAAACACCATTTCATATTTGACAATGCTTTCTTTCTTTTTTTGAGCTAGATTTTCACTCTTGTTGTCCAGACTGGAGTGCAATGCCGCAATCTCAGTTCGCTGCAACCTCTGCTTCCTGGGTTCAAGTGATTCTCCTGCCTCAGCCTCCTGAGTAGCTGGGATTACAGGTGCCAGCCACCACACCTGGCAATTTTTTTTCTTTTTTGTATTTTTAGTAGAGACAGGATTTCACCATGTTGGCCAGGCTGGTCTCTAACTCCTAACCTCAGGTAATCCACCCTCCTTGGCCTCCCAAAGTGCTGGGATTACAGGTATTAGCCACTGCACCCAGCCTGACAATACTTTCTGACAATTCTTCCTGTATGATTTTTATACCAAATAAGCCAAATGTCATCTTTGTACTTTAGGGGACCTAATATCTAAAAGAATTTAGGTAAGAAAAATAAATAATTTATAATTTGATTTTATAAAGTTTGTCAAATATCAAATCCCAGGTTACCATAAATCACTCATTAACCAAAATGATAACTCAAAAATTTTAAAAAGGCAAAAACCTTACTCATTAATAGAGGGAAGACTTCACTTTCCAAACAATCTTTTTTTTTTCCTTTCCTTTTGCTCCAGTTTATTCAAAAGGGCAGACAAAAATCTTTCATTTTAAAAATATTGCATAAAAATCTTGTTCATGGGAAAAAGCTAAATCTCACCCTTGCATTAGTTGACGTCAAACCTAATTCTTAATAAAGCCTTGTAGACAAATCTATCCAGTCTTAATCAGTTTGAACATAAGGTAAGATTCCTATAATCCTTTTATAACACTTTACAATTTTTGTGAAAGAGCAGGTTAGTGCTCTATTCCAGTGTTCAATTTATTTAAAAAAAAAAAAAACTGAATACTCCTTTTACTTTAACCAATATATTAACACAGAGAATTTATTTTACAAGATTTAATTCTTTACAAACCTTTCACAACTTGGTTAAACCTTCCGTACTATTTTATCTAACTTAAAACAATCCTTTAACCCTTTAATTTAGACCAAAATAATCCACATTCCCATGAGATCTTGTAATCTTTTACCAAAAACACATTTTATATTTTTTACATACCTAGCATGTAAAAGTGTTTTTATTTCCCAATGATTACTAAAGTCATGTAAACTAAAATACACCATGGTTTCTATTTTTCTGATAAAATATTTGATTTAAGCTCTTATTATTTTTAAACCAGTTAATCAAAGCTCTTTCATATTGTACACAAAACACATATAAATACACAGATTTATATGTGTTTTGTATTTTTAGTAGAGATGGAGTCTCACCATATTGGCCAGGTTGAACTGGTCTTCTTCTGGTGGAAGAAGATCAAGCACCTGTGAGATTTTTTATTTGTCAGTTTCTTAATTGGATTACCATCCTGGCTTCAGGGTGGATCCCTAGGAGAAACAGGGCCAGGAAAGCAAAAACCAAGCAGTTTCTTTTTTTTTTTTGAGACGGAGTCTCACTCTGTCTCCCAGGCTGGACTGCAGTGGCCGGATCTCAGCTCACTGCAAGCTCCGCCTCCCAGGTTTATGCCATTCTCCTGCCTCAGCCTCCGGAGTAGCTGGGACTACGGGCGCCTGCCACCTCGCCCGGCTAGATTTTTGTATTTTTTTAGTAGAGACGGGGTTTCACCGTGTTAGCCAGGATGGTCTCGATCTCCTGACCTCGTGATCCACCCGTCTCGGCCTCCCAAAGTGCTGGGATTACAGGCTTGAGCCACCGCGCCTGGCCTAAAAACCAAGCAGTTTCTATAGCCTAATAAGTAAGCACAGCTGGAAGGCAAAACAGATCCTCCAAAATTAAGACTCCTATTTTATACTAGACCCTGGATCCCAAGAAGAGGGAATCAGCTCATCTCCCATTGGCATCGTACCTGTCAGTGGGGGAAGGGAACATTTCCATATCTTGTAGGTGGCCAAGAGCACACTTCACTGATTCAAATGTGCAAAAAACCGAGTATCACCCCATAGCTGCCATTAGCCGTGCCTAAATCTATATTTCCTAACTAGTTATTACATATCTAAATGCTCTCACAATGTGAAGTAATTTCTGATATCCTGGAAAGTAAAAACCATCAGATAATGCAATGCAAAATGGAACAGAGCCTTGGACTTAGAGAGGGATCTATCTACTTCCAATTCCTGAGGTTTCAGGAAGAAAACAGACGTTTTTCCCAAAATGCCTATTGTGGCACCTCCTCTGTTTTTTCCAAGGACTTCCAGGCTGTTAGAGCTTGAACATCTGCAATTAATTAAGCCAACTTTTGAGCCAGGCACAATGGCTCATACCTGTAATCCCAGCACTTTGGGAGGCCGAGGCAGGCGGATCACTTGAGGTCAAGAATTCAAGACCAGCCTGGCCAACATGGTGAAACCCCATCTCTACTAAAAATAGAAAAATTAGCCGAGTGTGGTGGTGGGTGTCTGTAATCCCTGCTACTCAGGAGGCTGAGGCAGGAGAATCGCTTGATCTCAGGAGATGGAGGTTGCAGTGAGCCAAGACTGCACCACTACACTCTAGTCTGAGTTACAGAACAACATTCCATCTCAAAAAAATAAAAATAAAATAAAATAACAATAATAGTTAAGTCAACTTTTAACCATGATGCTCTTTTTTTAAAAAAAAAATTATTTAATTCTCTTATTACTTGGCTTTAGCCATGCCACACTGCCAATATTTCTGACTTTTGAATTTTACTAACATAACCTCCCAGGCAAAACCAATAAGCTTTTTTGTTTTTGTTTTTTGTTTTGTTTTGTTTTGTTTTTTGAGACAGAGTCTCCCTCTGTCACCCAGGCTGGAGTGCAATGGCCAAACTCAGCTCACTGCAACCTCCACCTCCTGAAACCAATAAGTTTTAACTAAGGTTATTAACCTAACCACAAGTGTACAAGGTATTTTCAAAAAGGTGGCAAGCAGTTTTTACAAAATCTAGAATCTTCAAAAGTAGCTCAGAGAAAGGAAAATCCAAAATGCTTCTTGGAGGGGAAGAGAACCAACAAATGTTCACACAGATATCAAATCACAAAGGACTCATTTCCTACGCCAGAAATTGAAGCCTGAACTCGGGCTGCCACTGCGAGACAGCAAAGCCCAGCTACTGAGCTACAGCGCTGAGCAGGCTCCATTGGAGTCTCCCAGAAGAAGCCTCCAGCAGCCAATTTTGAGCTTGCAAAGGTTTTTAACTGTTCAAGATCATTTTTAGGGTTAACTGTAACAAAAATTTCAAAATTTCTGTATGCTGGATGGTAGAAACCAAGAAAAAATACTGCTACATGGCTACAAGGTCAAGCTCCCAAGAACATAAAACAAGAGGGAAACTTTATCCGTTATTTTGTTGTTATTTGTTTCAGGGACTTCTTTTTTGTTTCTTTTTGTTTGCTTGTTTGTTTTTTTGAGACGGAATCTCTCCTTTCTCCCGGGCTGGAGTGCAGTGGCACAATCTCGGCTCACTGCATCCTCTGCCTCCCTAGTTCAAGCAATTCACCCTGCCTCAGCCTCCTGAGTAGCTGAAACTACAGGCACCCACCATCACTCTGGCTAATTTTTATATTCTTAGTGGAGACAAGGTTTCACCATGTTGGCCAGACTAGTCTTGAACTCCTGACCTCAGGTAATCCACCTGCCTAAGTCTCCCAAGTGCTGGGATTATAGGTGTGAGCCTCCATGCCCAGTCTGTTTCAGGGACTTCTGACCAGAAGTTTCAACATGTGATATCTGGACAACATGGTAACCCACAGTAACAGAAAAGATAAGAAAGAGACAGAGAAAGAGACAGAGAAAAAAGCATTGCCTATGGTGGAGCAGGAAAGGTGAAGAGCTCAGGAAAGTCAGAGAAGGACCCACGCATTGCAGTGAATCAAAAGTTTAGGTGACCGCTTGTTGGTTGTGAAAGAATCTTTTTCGGCAGTTCCATCTGCTCTCAAGTTTCCCACTTTAGGGAGGAAAAAGCTCCCCATGTTCCACGATCCTGTACTCGCCAAATTCTGTCAGTCACAGCCATTAGCAAAAAGTGCAAGGTAGATTCATCCAAAGACAAGGCCAGGTGCGGTGGCTCATGCCTGTAATCCCAGCACTTTGGGAGGCTGAGGTGGGTGGGTCAGCTGAGGTCAGGAGTTTGAGATCAGCCTGGCCAACATTAAATCCTGTCTCTACTAAAAATACAAAAATTATCTGGGTGCGGTGATGGGCGCCTACAATCCCAGCTGCTCAGGAGGCTCAGGCAGGAGAATCGCTTGAACCTGGGAGGCAGAGGTTGCAGGGAGCCAAGATCTCACCATTGCACTCCAGCCTGGGTGACAGGAGTGAGACTCTGTCTCAAAACAAACGAACAAACAAACAAACAAACATAAAACAAAAACCCCACACAGGCAACAGTGGTTAACATTCTATAATGCCAGATCTAATCTTAGCTGAGAGGGACTTTACTGAGAGGGGCCTCTAACCCCCTAAATCTTAGGAAAGACTCTAACTTTTCGAAGTTGCGCCTCAAACACAAGTTTTGTCAAGTGTTCTTGCCTTTTATTAAAAGGAACTTTTTATCTTATCTGTCTTAGGAGAAACTCTAACTCCACCCAATCCCATTCTTTACCCGGGTACGCCACCACTTACAAAGTTAGCCAATTGGTGATTCCGTCTGTTTCCTTTGGGTTGGGGGTTCCCTTAGTATCATCCCTTTGTGATTCACTGAAAAGAAGCTTCCAGAAATTGTCCCAATCCGGAACCAAAGAGTGAGTTTTTGGATCTCGTACAAGAAATAATTTAGAGCCAGGGGTGGTGGCTTCTGCCTGCAACTCCAGCAATTTGGGAGGCAGAGGCAGGAGAATCACTTGAGGTCAGGAGTTCGATGCAGGGGCCGTTGAAAATAATATGCTGAGAATAGATAGGGCTCAAGGACAGTATCTCTAGCTAGTTGCACTTTCAATGAACTCCAGTAGTCAAGGACACTATCTCTAGTTGAACTTTTAATGAACTCTAGTAGGCGCCAAGAAGGCAGACAAAATAAGAAAGAACTTAGAAACAAAGAACTAAGCAGTAGGTTATATCTGGGTGCAGAAAGTTTGTTTTGTATTATGTCATTTTTGCTGACGTGGGATTTATGGGGTATAAATAAAGTGAGGCGGAGGCTTTAGGCGCGGCCGCCATGTTCTCTGTTTGTCTTTGTCTTTTGTGTCTGTGTCTGTTCATTCTCCACCACCCCCGACACGGGCCCCAAGAAGTGGCGCAGCGAGCAGGGTGCACAGGGTGAGTAGTGGGGAACAAGAAGGGGAACCCCCTAGGAGCGGGTAAAACCCGGGAATTAATTATTAAGGGGAACCTTCTTAAGCTTTCATTATGGGGAATTCCAGTTCCTTGGCCTCGGAATATGTAAGATTATTACAAGGGCTTCTACTTTCTATTGGGGTTGATGTGAAAGAGAGAACTTTGCGGAAATTGTTTGCTCATGTGGAACAACATTGCTCTTGGTTTCAATATCAAACTGAAGTACAATTAAATAAGCGAGAATGGCAACAGGTTGTTAAAACCCTTCGTCAAGCGCATCAGCGCGGCCATGTAATGTCAGCGTCTTTGTGGGCCCTTTGTGCCTCTATTACTCAGGCTTTGGAGCTCTTAGAGACAGACTCTGAAAAGGAAGAAGGCGGGGATGAGGAGTCTTTGAAGTCTCCGATAGCCCTTTCCCCTCCTTTAGATAATTCTGTAACTGAAGGAGAAGGTGATAATGTGTCTCATAAAAAGGAATCAAAAATTCAAAAGGAGCTTCAGCCGGTTGTTCAATTGTTACAACAAATTTTACAATTGCAGTTATCTCCCCCGCAACCTTCTCCTCCACCCACTCCTGTTTTTACTTTTCCCGTGGTTCATCCACCCCCATCAGTACCTAAGGCGGAGGAGGAGGACAGTTTTCCCCCACCGCCACCGTCAGTGGAAATGCTGCCTCGCTCAGGCACAGTTTTTGCTGTTCCTGCTTCTACTGCCAAAGCTGTAATTAAGGTATTGGATTCTCAAGAGGATGAGGATCCTTTACAATTGTTCCCCATTATTAGGCAACCTTTTGGTCCTAATGACCAATTTCCTCAAGGGGGTATAAATGTACAGTATAATGTTCTTCAATTTAAGTTTCTTAAAGAAATGAAGGCAGCTATTGCTAATTATGGCCCTCAATCTCCTTTTGTCATGGGGCTTCTAGATTCTTTCTCCTCTGAGAATTTGTTTTTGCCTCTTGATTGGGAGACTTTGGGGAAGGCTGTTTTGGACCGCTCTCAATGGCTTCAGCTACGCAGTTGGTGGCTGGAAGATGCCAGAGAGCAGGCTCGCCGCAATGCCGCTAAAAATCCTCCAGGACCTACAGAGGAGCAATTAACAGGCACTGGTCAATTTGCTACCGTAGAGGCTCAATCTGGACTTAAGGACGTAGCATTATCACAAGTTAAAACACTTTTTTTTAAAGGCTTGGTGTAAAGTAAAATCATCAGAAAAAACTGCCTTGTCTTTTGTCAAGATTTTACAGGGCGCAAACGAACCTTATCCTGATTTTGTGGCTCGGCTTCAAGATGCTGTAATAAAGACTGTGGGTAGTGGGGCTGCCGGTCAAATTCTGGTAACCACGTTAGCTTTTGAGAATGCAAATCAGGAATGTCAGAGGCTGTTGCGTCCTTTAAAAGCTGCTGAAAACTTACAAATAGAAGATTTTATTAGAGCCTGTGCAGGAGTGGGAGGGGCTGCTTACAACGCTCAGTTGTTTGCTGGAGCTTTATCTAAGACATTCATGGAAAAAAGGGAGTTTGCTTCCAATGTGAAAAGACCCGTCATTTTAAAAAGGAGTGCCATAAGTTTTCTAATAGAAGTGACTCCTCTAAAGTAGAAATTAAAAAGCTTCCTACTGAGCCCTATCGTCGTTGCGACAGAGGACGACACTGGACTAATAAATGTCACTCTAAGGTGGATAAAAACGGTAACTCTCTCATTTCTAAATCGGGAAACTTGCAGAGGGGCCCTTCAACTTGGGGCCCCCACAACAATACAAGCCCTTTTCAATTGCAATTTCCAGTCAACTCAGGGGTTCAGCATCAGCAAACCAGTCAGCCAATGTTAACCCCCAATTTTCAGTAGCTCAGCTTTTCTCTGCTACTTCCGGTAGCGCCACTGCTGATGTGGCAATTTTACAAGCTGTTGAACTTACCCCAGAAATGAGAGTTGTTAAATTAGCCACAGGTGTTTTTGGGCCATTACCTCCACATACTGTTGGATTGCTTATAAGACGAAGTAGTAGCATTTTACAAGGTTTACAAGTTCATTTGGGTGTTATAGATTCTGATTATAAAGGGGAAATTCAAATTATGGCCCAAGCTCATAAACCTATATCTCTGAAAAAGGGGCAGCAAATTGCACAACTCCTTGTATTGCCCTATTTTCAGTTTCCTTCACGGAGGCAAGAAAGAACTGGAGGTTTTGGAAACACAGGTAAACATATTTTTTGGGAAACTTTAGTAACTCAACAAAAACCTTTGTTTCCCCTTAAAGTGGAAGGAAAAATTTTTCAGGGCTTGGTCAACACTGAAGCTGACGTTTCTATTATTGCCTCTGATCAATGACCTTTACAGTGGCCTAAACGGCCTGTTACTGTTTCTCTTACAGGATTAGGTTCTGCCTCTGAGGTGTATCAAAGTTCTCAATGCTTAAATTGCCAAGGGCCAGATGGTCAAGTGGCCCAAGTTCAGTTTTATATTGTTCCTATTGCCCTAAATTTATGGGGGCGAGATTTATTGCAACAATTTGGAGCTTTTGTGTCTATTCCTCATGTTTCTAATTCTGCCAAGAATATGATGTTCCGCATGGGCTACAATCCTCTTGAAAAATCTTTAAACATGTAGCCACTGTTCAACAGCCTCAAGCCCTTCCCTTGACATGGAAAACTAATATTCCTGTGTGGGTTGAGCAGTGGCCTTTAACACGTGAGAAGCTTGAGGCCTTGGAAAACTTGGTTCAGGAACAATTATCCCTAGGTCATATAGAACCTAGTACTTCTCCATGGAATTCCCCTGTCTTTGTGATTAAGAAAAAAACCGGTAAATGGAGACTATTAACAGATCTTCGTGCTATCAATGCATGTATTCAACCCATGGGATCCTTACAACCTGGCCTTCCTAACCCTTCTACGATTCCTCAAGATTAGTTGTTTATGGTTATTAATTTAAAAGATTTTTTTTTTCTATTCCTTTGGATCAAAATGATTGTGAACGTTTTGCCTTTTCTGTCCCTGTTTTTAATAATTCTCAGCCACTTTCTCGATATCAATGGAAGGTTTTGCCTCAAGAAATGTTAAACAGCCCCACCTTGTGTCAAGAGTTTGTTCATCGAGCTCTGGATCCTGTTCAAAAATGTCATCCTTCTGTTCTTTTATATCATTATATGGATGACATTCTTCTTGCTGCACCCACTAAAAAAGAGCAGCAAGATGCTTTTACATCCTTACAAACGCAACTTTCTTTATACTCGCTTAATATTGCCCCAAAAAAAATTCAAATAGATTTTCCTATTCAATATTTAGGTTATACTTTGGGAGCACAAAATATTCGGCCCCAAAAGATTCAAATTCGACGTGATCATTTAAAAACATTAAATGACTTTCAAAAGCTTTTAGGGGATATTAATTGGATGCGTCCGGTTTTGGAAATACCAACGTATCAGTTACAACATCTTTTTTCTGTTCTAGAAGGAGACAGTCATTTGAACAACTCACGTCATTTAACTCCTTGGCTTTACAGGAACTCCAGTTTGTAGAGAAACAACTTCAAAAGGCCCATCTACATTATATCCTTCCCGACGTTCCCCTTTCCTTTTGCTTATTTCATACTTTACATTCTCCTACAGGTATAATTCATCAAACAAATCGGCCGTTAAAATGGATTTTTTTGTCCAACAAAACATCTAAACGTTGGCTACTTATATTAATCGTTTAGCTAAATTGATCATCAAAGGACGGCATCGCTGTCAACAACTTTGGGGAGGAGACCCTTCTTTCATTATCTCAATTCACTCATAGTCAAATTACTTATCTTCTTGCTACTTCTAATTCTTGGCAAGTTGCTTGTGCCTCATTTGTCGGACAATTTTCTACCCAATATCCTAAGTCTCCAATTTTTCATTCTTCAGACAGCATTCTGTGTTGCTCTTTTCACCCATATCTTTATTTCCTGTTCAAGGCCCTATCTTTTTTACTGACGCTAGTAGTAATGGTAAGCTGAATATTGGAGTGTTCATCAATCTCAAGTTACAGTTTACCCTTACCCCTTGGTACAACAGGGAGAACTGTTTGCTATTCTCATGGTCTTACTTGATTTCCCTTCCACCAGTTGTAACATTGTTAGTGATTCTCAATACGCCGTCTATGTTACTTCTTATATTTCTCAAGCCACTCTACCTCTTTGTGCTACTTCTTCTCTTCAAAAACTCTTTTATTTGTTGTCTTCTACTTTGAGCCAGCGTCGAGCTCCTTTATTCATCACTCATCTTCGTTCTCATTCTCAACTTCCTGGACCGTTAGTTCATGGTAATACTCAGATTGATTCACTTTTAATCGGCCACCTACAGGCTGCAGAACAAAAACATGCTCTACATCACACTAATAGTTCTGGCCTTCAGCGACGATTTCATTTAACTCGTAAACAAGCTCGTTCTCTTATTCGAGCTTGTCCTTCTTGTGCTCCTTTAAACATTCCATCTTTTCATCCCGGAGTTAATCCACGAGGTACTCAAGTTAATCAAATTTGGCAAATGGATGTCACACATGTTCCTTCTTTTGGACGATTAAAGTATGTTCATCATACTATTGATACTTTCTCTCATTTTCAATGGGCAACTCCTTTACCATCTGAAAAAACTGATTCTGTTATTACTCATCTTTTAGCTTGTTTTGCCGTCATGGGCATTCCTCTAATACTTAAAACTGATAATGCTCCTGCCTATGTTTCTCGTAAATTACAAGTTTTCTTACAACAATACAATATTCAACATCTCACTGGTATCCCGGGCAACAGTCAAGGCCAAGCCATCATTGAGCGCACAAATTTAACCTTAAAAACTCAACTGTTAAAACAAAAAGGGGAAAATGAGTCCCCCAGAAATCAGATTTTAAAGGTTTTGTTTACCTTAAATTTTTTAAATCAATGGAGACAATTGCAGGACTCCGCTGCTGTAACTCATCTTTCTTCACCTCCTTCGACGATAGTCCCCGTCGATAATTTAAAGGTTTGGTATCCTAATAAAGAAGGTAAGTATGCACAGGGGCAAGTTCTAAAACAGGGACGGGATTATGCTCTTATCCTTACAGGAAGTGGACCTAAGTGGTTTCCTACAAGGCGATTGAAACCTGTTGAAAAGAAACTGAACTCAGCATACATCTCTTCCTTTGTTGGATGTGTCTCAGTGGAGGACTTATTTCCCTTAGTGAAACTTTGTATGAATATTGGACTTATATTCCCTTTCCATCCTTGTATCAAGGAGTTGCCTGGGGGAAGACAAAAGTTAAGGTTTTCACCAATGACACTACTTGGATGCCGTCCCCCTATATGAACAAGAACAACATAAAACGGGAAACGGAAATAATAAACAACACATACCAATTTGGAATGGAAGGACTTCCGATTTGCATGGGAAATAGTCCTCATTGTCTCCAAAAATCACATGAAGCTTGGGCTGTTCGCTATAATCATAGCCATGTGGCTGCCAATACTGTTATTATTGTAACTAGAAGTTTTCATTATAATCATGCTGTACATATTAATGAGACTATTCCTAGTTCCTTACCTTTTTGTCCTATTCCAGAGGTTTCCCCTAATATTGAGCTATTGGAGTGGCAACATTGTCGGGAAATTAAGCCCCGGATTTTAGTAAAATACAATGGGTTGCAAGTAATTGATTGGAGTGTGCACGGTGATTTTCAAACAAAATTTAGTCACATACCTTTAAGATGGCACCGGGTAAATAAAAGTATTGTTACTGACGGTAATAAAACTTTAGTATGGCGTGAAGGAGGCTTGTCGCCACCTATGCCTCATCTTAGATACTCTTTACAAGTACAAAGTCATCTTTGAAAGTTATTAACTGCAGGTGATGCCATTAGTACCTTGTGGAAAATATGTCCCTTAATCTTTCTAACCCAAATAACCCTTTTCATATTCAATTACGGCGGAATGTCTCCCGATATATTATTGCTTGTGTCCAAAAGCCTTACCTATTGTTAGCAGGACATTTAACATGGGATAATGATACGGGGATTGTTAATTGTAAAGATACGTGTACATTTTTGTCTTGCCTCAATCATTCTTGGTAACACAGTTTTACGGGAAATATTTATATCCTCAGGGCTCGTAAGAAAATTTGGCTACCTGTCAACCTTACGCGACCATAGGGGGCATCACCTCTTAAGACTTATATTTGGACTTCCCTTCAACGGACCCGTCGTGCCCTTGGACTTATAATTGCCTTGGTAATGAGCCTTGTTGCCATTGCCTCCACCGCGGCTGTGGCGGGGCTTGCGTTACATCAAGGCATACAAAATGCTGAATTTGTACAGCAATGGCATGAACAATCTCACCAGTTGTGGCTACAACAACGAAACATTGACTCCCAACTTGCCAAAAGATTGGACAACGTAAAACAAGCTTTGACATGGCTTGGAGATCAGCTCACTGTCCTCAGTACTCGAATAACATTACAATGTGATTGAAATTCCACGCAATTTTGCGTAACACCTGTGCCTTTTAATGTTTCTCAAAATTGGACCAAAATCCAAAGATTATTAATAGGCCATAAAAATATTAGTTTGGACATCCAAGAACTCACTCAAAATATTTCTGTAACATTTCAACAACAATTACATGTATTGTCCGAAACAGCTACTATGCAGGAGACGGGTCAATGCCTTACTGCTCTTAATCCATGGACTCAAATAAAAACATGGATTTCTACAATCTCTGAAAGTATATTGCTTTGGGTGCTTGGATTAAGTATATTTCTCCTAATAATCCGATGCTCCCTCCGTCGCATTCAAAAACAAAAGAAAACCAGGAACAAGTATGGGCTACCTTTCTAAGATTGAGACAAAACAAAAAAGGGGGGAATACAGGGGCTGTTGAAAATAATATGCTGAGAATAGATAGGGCTCAAGGACAGTATCTCTAGCTAGTTGCACTTTCAATGAACTCCAGTAGTCAAGGATACTATCTCTAGTTGAACTTTTAATGAACTCTAGTAGGCGCCAAGAAGGCAGACAAAATAAAAAAAAACTTAAAAACAAAAAACTAAACAATAGGTTATATCTGGGTACAAAAAGTTTGTTTTGTATTATGTCATTTTTACTAACGTGGGATTTATGGGGTATAAATAAAGTGAGGCGGAGGCTTTAGGCACGGCCACCATGTTCTCTGTTTGTCTTTGTCTTTTGTGTCTGTGTCTGTTCATTCTCCACCACCCCCGGCACGGGCCCCAAGAGTTCGAGACCAGTCTGGCCAACATGGTGAAACCCCATCTTTACTAAAAATACAAAAATTAGCCGGGCATAGTGGTGCGTGCCTGTAATCTCAGCTAATCCAGAGGTTGAGGCAGGAGACTCTCTTGAACCCAGGAGGCAGAGGTTACAGTGAGCCAAGAGGGCGCCACCACACTGCAGCCTGGGTGACAGAGTGGGACTCTGTCTAAAAGAAAAAAAAAAAAGAAAAGAAAGAATTTTGGGTAAGTCTGCAATGCAAAGCAAAAACAAATTTATTAGGAAAGTAAAGGAATAAAAGAATAGCTACTCCGTAGGCAGGGCAGCAGTGTGGGCTGCTCAACTAAAGATACTTACAATTATTTCTTGATTATTTGCTAACCAAGGGGTGGATTATTAATGAGTTTTACAAGAAAGGGGTGGGCAATTCCCAAAATTGAGTGTTTCTCTTCTTTTTAGACCACATAAGGTAACTTTCTGATGTCGCCATGGCATTTGTTAACTGTCTTGGCGCTGATGGGAATATCTTTCGCATGCTAATGCATTATAATTAGCGTGTAACGATCTGTGAGGACAATCAGAGGTCACTTTCATTCCCATCTTGGTTTTGGTGGATTTTTATGGCTTCTTTACTGCAAACTGTTTTATCAGCAAGGTCTTTGTGAACTGCATCTTGTACCAATCTGCTATTTACCCTGTGACTTAGAATGCCTGACCTCATGGAATAGGAGTCCCGTAGGTTTCAGCCCCATTTTACCCAGCACCTGTTCCAGATGCAGTTGCTCTGGTTCAAATGCCTCTGACATGGCCACAGAGTGCTGGAATGTGGCTGGTCTGAACTGCAGTGTGCTGGAAGGTAAAATACAAGAGTACATTCAAAGATTTAGCTTCAAAAATGTATATGCTTTATTAACCATTATATACTAATCACATAGTAAAATAATAATATTTTGGATATATTGGACTGATTAAATTGTTACAATCAATTCTACCTGTTATTCCACCTGTTTCTTTTTTATTTTGAGACAGAGTCGCTCTGTCGCCAGACTGGAGTGCTGTGGTGCGATCTCAGCTCCCTGAATTCTCTGCCTCCCGGGATCAAACAATTCTCCTGTCTCAGCCTCCCTAGCAGCTGGGATTGCAAGTGCCTGTCACCACGTCCAGCTAGTTTTTCTATTTTTGGTAGAGCTGGGATTTGACCTTGTCAGCCAGGCTGGTCTCGAACCCCTGACCTCAGGTCTTTCACCACCTGGGCCTCTTAAAGCACTGGGATTACAGGTGTGAGCCACTGGGCCCGGCCCCACCTTTTTCTTTTTACTTTTTAACATTTGGCTACTAGAAAATTCAAAATTTACATGTAGCTCATATTTTACTGCAGAGGATTGCCTCGTTTTTGAAATCTCAGGCTGCCTGCATGTATTAGTCCATTTTCACACTGCTGTAAACAAATACCTCACACTGCGTAATTTTTTTAAGTGGTTTAATTGAATCATAGTCCTTCATGACTGAAAAATCCTCAGGAAAATTACAGTCATGACCATGACAGAAGGTGAAGGGAAAGCAAGGCACATCTCACATGGTGGAAAACCAGAGAGAACCGGGAAGCGGAGAGGAGGGACATGCCACATTTTTAAACCATCAGGTATCTTGAGAGCTCCCTTACTATCACAAGAACAGCACGAGGATAATCTACCCCAGTGATCCAAGCACCTCCTACCCGGTCCCTGCCCTGACAGGTGGGAATTAAATTTTTTTTTCTTTGAGATGGAGTCTCCTTCTGTCGCCCAGGCTGGAGTGCAATGGTACCGTCTCAGCTCACTGCAACCTCCACCTACTGGGTTCAAGCGATTCTCCTGCCACAGGCTACCGAGTAGCTGGGACTACAGGCGCTCGCCGCCACTCCTGGCTAATTTTTGTATTTTTAGTAGAGACAGGGCTTCATCATATTGGCCAGGCCGGTCCGAAACTCCGGAACTGGTGATCCGCCTGCCTCGGCCTCCGGAAGTGCTGGGATTACAGGCGTGAGCCACCGCTCAGAGACTGGAATTACAATTTGAGATTAGATTTTGGTGGAGCCACAGAGTCAAACCATATCACTGCAAAGGATCCGGAGCAAGGAAGGTCATAAAATCCGAAATTTTAAAATAATTGTCATTATATTATTTCAATTTATGAATAACTATATTATATATCATTTATAAATGCGTATGACGTTATACACAAGGTTAAATGCAAATATCCTCTGGTGTTGGCCTGGCTCAGATCAGGGAAGAAGCCCTGCCTGTAAACAGTGCAGCTTAGGCTGTTATTTTTGCTTCATTCAGCCCAGTGTCTGATCAAATATTATGTCACTCAGGGCGTGACGGGTGGGGTCTGAAACCTTATCCAATCACGGACCGTATATTAAAAACTGTACTATCAGGCATGCAGCTGGAGAGAACAGGACGCCTCCCTAATTTTACCGGTCCTTTTGTGTTTCTCTGTATCCAGAGCTCCAGTTCTCTTCGCTGCTCTGCGTCCTCGCTCCCAGAGGTCAAGCCTCTGTGGCCTTGTGTCCTGCAGGCATCCGCAGATTTATGGCTAAAAGACCGGGATCCCCTGGAAACCCAGAAATGGTGAGTGCTGGGTCTGTCATCGTGAGAGAGGAGTGGGGGCTGGTTGGAACCGGCTGAAAGTGGCTGTAACAGGACCCAAACTTCCTCACAGTCAGCTCCAGAGTCTGAGGACCCAAATCTTCCTTGGCCCAGTTCGGCTGTTAGTCCCCTCAAACCGTAAGATTCTGCCTGGGCCAGCGGCTGGGACCCTGGGAGTTCTGTCTTTCTCCTCTGCAGTGGCTTTGCTCTGGAATGGTGTCCTCTCTGGGCAGCTCTGCACTCCCAGCGCCTCATCTCACCCAGATTGTACAGGGATGGGAAAGTCATCAGGGGAGAATGCAGACTCAGGGTGCAGGATTTATAATTGGTAAGAGCTGTAGTCCCTGGGGTCCCTAGTTCCTCATTTTTCCTTTTAGAGATGTATGGGAGTCATCGTATAAACATTAGAGAATTTAATCAAAATGTGATTCAAGAATCATAGAGCGGGCTGGGCGCGGTGACTCGCGCCTGTAATCCCAGTACTTTGGGAGGCCGAGGCGGGCGGATCACGAGGTCAGGAGTTGGAGAACAGCCTGACCAACATGGTGAAACCCCATCTCTACTAAAAATACAAAAATTAGCTATGTGCGATGGCACGCGCCTGTAGTCCCAGCTACTTGGTAGTCTGAGACAGGAGAATCGCTTAAACCTGGGAGGTAGAGGTTGCAGTGAGCCGAGATGACATCACTGCACTCCAGCCTGCACATCACAGCAAGACTCCATTTCAAAAAAAAGAATCATAGAGTGCCCAGCTATGGCTTCTGGGTTGTGATCCATGGGAGAGACTTGAAGAAAAGTCTGTTATAAGTTGCATGATGAAGCAAACCAAATTCAATAATTGGTTTGGTACACTTATTTAGTTTTTTCATTTGTAAGATCCAGGTGAAAATTTATTGGTTATGTCATCAGAGATTCATTGGCAGATTGTGGTTACCTAGGCCCGACTATTTTCTTCAAGATAGTAATTTCCAATAAATGCTTTTTTTTGTTTTGTTTTGGAGGGGGAGTCTCGCTCAGTACTCCAGGCTGGAGTACAGTGGTGCAATCTCACCTCTTTACAACCTCTGCCTCCTGGATTCAAATGATTGTCCTGCCTCAGCCTCCCAAGTAGCTGGAATTACAGGTGCGGGCCACCAGGCCCAGCTAATTTTTGTATTTTTAATAGAGAGGGGATTTCACCATGTTGTCCAGGTTGGTCTCAAACTTTTGGCCTCAGATGATCTGCGATCTGCCTGCCTCAGCCTCCCAACGGACTTGGGTTACAGGCATTGGGTCACTGCGCCTAATCAAATTTTTTTTTCTTTTACCTTTTATTTTAGGTTCAGGAGTATATGTGCAAGTTTGTTATATAGGTAAAGTCATATCATGAAGTTTTTGTGTACAGATTATATTATCACTCAGGTGCTAAGCATAGTACTGAACAGATTTGTTTTCTGATTTTCTTCATCCTCCGACCCTCCACCCTGAACTGAGCTTCAGTGTCTGTTGTTCTCTTATTTGTGTCCACATGTTCTCGTTATTTTGCTCCCACTTAGAAGTGAAAACATAAAGTTTATGATTTTCTGCTCCTGCACTAGTTTTCTAAAAATAAGTCTCCAGCTCCATCGACGTTGCTGCAAAGGACATGATGCTGTTCTTTGTTATAGCTGCATCATATTTCATGGTGCTTACATACCGCATTTTCTTTATCCATTCTACCATTGAAGACATACAGGTTTATTTCTGATTTTTGCTATCATGAATTGTTCTGTAATAAACATATGCATATGTGTGCCTTCATGGTAGAATAACTTACATTTATTGGGTATATTCCCAGCTGTGGGACTGGCAATGGTAATTCTGTTTTCAGGTTTTTGAAAAAATGCCAAACTGTTTTTCTCAATGCTTAAATAAATTTATACTCTCACAAGCAGCGTATAAGCATTCCGTTTCTCTACAACCTCACAAGCATCAGTTTGGTTTTGTTTTGTTTTGTTTTTATTTGAATTATTTCTTTTTTCTTCATTAGTCTAGTGTTTTATCTATCTTATTGTTTTTACACAGAATCAACTTCTGGCTTCATCTTCCTTTTTTGAGATGGAGTTTTGCTCTTTCACCCAGGCTGGAGTGCAGTGGCATGATCTCAGCTCACTGTAACCTCCACCTTCCATTTTCAAGTGATTCTCCTGGAATTACAGACATATGCCACCATGCCCAGCTAATTTTTGTATTTTTAGTAGAGACGGGGTTTCACCATGTTGGCCAGGCTGATCTCCAACTCCTGACCTCTTGATTTGCCCACCTTGGACTGGAATTCCAGGAGTGAGCTGCAGCACACGGCCCGTTGAACTTTTTACAGTTATTTAGTTCTCAACCTTCTTCATTTCAGTTCTGATTTTGGTTATTTCTTGACTTTTGTGAGCCTTGAAGTTGGTTTGCTCTTTTGAAATTCTTTCAGTTGTAACATTAGATTTTTAAATTGAGATCTTTCTAACTTTTTGTTGTGGATGTTTAGTGATATACATTTTGTTCTTAACACTGCCTTAGCTGTAACCCTGAGATTCTGGTATGTTGTATTTAATCTCTAATTAGTTTCAAAAATTTTATTTCAGCCTTAATTTCATTATTTACAAAATATCCATTTGGAAGCTGATTATTCAATTTTTATGTAATTGTATCATTCCATATGCTTTTTGTATTGAATTATTACTCTATATATTTTCTTTTTAAAATTAATGATAGAGAAACAGAAGAAATAAAACTGCTGTGCTCTTAATCTAAATGCTGAAAATTATTCAACACTTAGTACCAGCTCCTGGGGTGCTATGAAAATTAAATGACAAAATGTGTTATTCCCAGTAGTGTTCTGTGACATGCTCCTGAGCACGTAGTACCTGCTTAATAAACATTTTATTAGTACATGTGTACAGGTTTCCCGGGTGCAGACTTACTCAGACATTGCTGCCTTCTGTTTTCTCTGTAAACTTAAAAAACCCAACAAAAAATATAGTATTTCAGGGTGGAGATTGGTTATCTTTATTTGTACCAGAAGTGTTTGTATTGTGACAAATGTGGCGGGTGTAAGGGACTCTTTGCTGTGCCTGCTTTCTCTCGCTAATGCTAATAATGTGTCTGGGAAAGCACAATCAGCATTTACAGGGGACTTGTTGAAAAAGCCCATTCCTGGACCCTTTTGGATCCTGAAGAATCACTTTGCATAAAGCAGGGCCGAGATTACCAAGTAACTTATACACTTGAGGGGTTCAAGATACATTCAGGAGAGTTTGGTTCAACCTTCGCATCTAAGGAAGGCTGCACTGCCTGCCCTGTTTCCGTTTGGTAGGAGGAGGTCAGTGCAGTTCATGCTGCCATTATGTAAAGAAATTTGCTGATGTCTGATACGGGAGGGCAGGGAAAAAGAAACTTATATTTTAATAGTTATGGAGAAGCTCATTGTTCTCCCATTACTCTTAAATCTTTTCAGTTATAACCAACAAAAATGGGTGAATGTTTTCTTCAAGTCTCGGTTTTTCTGCCCGTGGGTGTGTGTGGTGGTAGCAGGTGAACAGATTGTGCTTTAAAGGCATACTCTCAAGATGCAGGTTTGATATGTCCAGAGCATCTTATCTGAAAATACATTTCAGAGAAAGAGGAGGAAAAGAAAACAATCGCTTTTTTTCTCAGGTGAGCATGTTTCAGATAAAGAGCGGTGTCCCCTCTGCCTTTTGGAATGCCATCTGTTCGGAACTTGCAGATTTTTACTTCTCTGCTTGTGCTGTTGATCCCTAATGAGTTTGTTTTAACTAATTTTTGTGATTTGTATGACAGTCAAGGGGTTCTGAAAAAAATATTTTTTTCTATATTCCTTAGCATTCTATACATTCTCTTCATCTTGGGTTCTTGTATACCATGCAGAATTCTCACTACAAATTTATGACCTGAAATATTTAAAGTGTTCCCATTGTAGCTGTTGAACATGAGAAGGTGTGGATACTCAAGATTTCTACTGGGGAAACACAGTTGTCTTTGGATATTAGTGAAAAGTGAAACATGTCATGTTGAGGTTTAATCTGTGTGCTCTATTAATTCCATGCAGAACAGGATTTAGAATATGCTCATTTAAACAGAATGACAGAAAGTTCCGAAAAAACTATTAGGAGATACTTGCTTTCTAGGGTGCTAAACAAAGACTACTTAAAATTACTATTAAAAATTACACGACAGGGAAGTTTTCTGCACCTTCAACTTTGCATAAAACTGATGTTTCTTTATAATTAAATTTAGGCCAGGCATGGTGGCTCAGGCTTGTAATCTCAGCACTTTGGGAGGCCGAGGCAGGCAGATCACATGAGGTCAGGAGTTCGAGGCCAGCCTGGCCAACCCGATGAAACCTTGTCTCTGCTAAAAAAAATACAAAAATTAGCCAAGCATGGTGCCATGTGCCTATAATCCCAACTACTCAGGAGGTTGAGACAGGAGGATTGCTTGAACTCAGGAGGTGAATGTTGCAGTGACCTGAGATTGCATCATTGCACTCTAGGCTGGGTAACAGAGCAAGACTTTATCTCAGAAAAAGAATATATATATATATATATATATGTGTGTGTGTGTATATATTTAAATACATATATATTTAAATTTAGTTACAATTTACTTTTCTGAGGTGAGAAATGCCACAGCAGTAATGCTATGTCCTGTGTGCATCAGCACATAGTAAAAATGTGTCCTAATAAAGTTGATAATTTTATTCACTTGGTTCAAGATCTCTATGACTTTTTATTCCACTGTTGAGTTAATTATTATTCTCTTAATTATTAAGTACACTTAGGAAATTTACTGGCTGCAGTGCATAAACCATCATATTTAATCTGGAAGCTGTCCTTTCTTTTTAGATGACTTTTGCATATATTTGTCTTTTAAAAATGAAGGCTCTTATCTTTATTTACAGGTGAGAGAAACTGGGGAAAACCCAGACTCTGCTACTTACTGGATGTTTGAAAAAATATTCTTATTAGGTTAGAAACATTGGTGAACTTGCTAAAAATTCAGAAATTCCAACTTTATCCCAAACCTCCTGAAATAAAATCTCACAAAATATTTAGTTTATTGCACATATTAAGACTTAAGAGGTACCTTCCAACTCATAATGACTGTTTTATCTGAGAAGTATACACAACTTATTCTGTATGATGTAAATATAGCACTCAAAAAATAGACATGTCCGGCTGGGCGAGGTGGCTCACACCTGCAATCCCAGCACTTTGGGAGGCCGAGGTGAGTGGATCACGTGAGGTCAGGAGTTCAAGACTTGCCTGGCCAACATGGAGAAACCCTGTCTCTACTAAAAATACAAAAATTAGCCAGGCATTATGGCCTGTGCCTGTACTCCCAGCTACTCGGGAGACTGAGGCAGGAGAATCTATTGAACCGAAGCTGCAGAGGTTGCACTGAGCCAAGATCATGCCACTGCACTCCCACCTGGGCAAGAGTGAGACTCGGTCAAAAAAAGAGGAAAACAAGAAAAAAGAGGGACACGTCCATGTTGATGCCCTTAATTTTATAATTACAGAAAAGTATCAAAGCTACTGTGGTATTGTGGATCTTATGCTCTCCTCTCTTCTCAGAGTTAGAGCATACTTCCATGTTAAAAATTGTCTTATTGAACAATTTTAGTCACTCTTATAAGTGAGAACCACTTCTTTTTACTCTCTTTTTTAACTTGAGTCAAATAAAAATCTCTGCTTACGGCCACATGGTAAGTGTGTGTTCGTGAGTGTTTTTTTTGTTTTTGTTTTTGTTTTTTCAGGGACTGTTGACATACAGAGACATAGCTATAGAATTCTCTCTAGCGGAATGGCAATGCCTGGATCGTGCTCAGCGGAATTTATATAGAGATGTAATGTTAGAGAACTACAGAAACCTAGTCTCCCTGGGTAAGGAAAACTTCAATACACAATTCCTAATATATTGTCTTTCTCTCTTTTCTAAGATGATTTTGGTAATTTCTGCTTTGCATGAATGAATTTTAGCTCTCCAATTTTAAGAAAATCTTGGGGGCCTGGGGGTGGTGGCTCAAGCCTGTAATCCCAGTACTTTGGGAGGCCGAGACGGGTGGATCACGAGGTCAGGAGATCGAGACCATCCTGGCGGACACAGTGAAACCCCGTCTCTACTAAAAAATACAAAAAACTAGCCTGGCGAGGTGGCGGGCGCGCGCCTGTAGTCCCAGCTATTTGGGAGGCTGAGCCAGGAGAATGGTGTGAACCTGGGAAGCGGAGCTTGCAGTGAGCTGAGATCCGGCCACTACACTCCAGCCTGGGCGACAGAGCGAGACTCCGTCTCAAAAAATAAAATAAAATAGTTTTCCTTCTAAAATTGCAAATCAAAACCACAATGAGATACCATCTCACACCAGTTAGAATGGCAATCATTAAAAAGGAAACAACAGGTGCTGGAGAGGATGTGGAGAAATAGGAACACTTTTACACTGTTGGTGGGACTGTAAACTAGTTCAACCATTATGGAAAACAGTATGGCAATTCCTCAAGGATCTAGAACTAGATGTACCATAGGACCCAGCCATCCCACTACTGGGTATATACCCAAAGGATTATAAATCATGCTGCTATAAAGACACATGCACACCTATGTTTATTGCGGCACTATTCACAATAGCAAAGACTTGGAATCAACCCAAATGTCCATCTGTGACAGACTGGATTAAGAAAATGTGGCACATATACACCACGGAATATTATGCAGCCATAAAAAAGGATGAGTTTGCATCCTTTGTAGGGACATGGATGCAGCTGGAAGCCATCATTCTTAGCAAACTATCACAAGAACAGAAAACCAGACACCGCATGTTCTCACTCATAGGTGGGAACTGAACAATGAGATCACTTGGACTCGGGAAGGGGAACATTACACATCGGGGCCTATCATGGGGAGGGGGGAGGGGGGAGGGATTGCACTGGGAGTTATACCTGATATAAATGACGAATTGATGGGTGCTGACGAGTTGATGGGTGCAGCACACCAACATGGCACAAGTATACATATGTAACAAACCTGCACGTTATGCACATGTACCCTAGAACTTAAAGTATAATAAAAATAAATAAATAAATAAAATAAAATAAAATAAAAATAAAAATAGAAATAAAAAGAAAATCTTGGGAATTCATTGGTGTAGAGCATATTCTTCAAGATGTTTTATCTTGACCTGAACTTTTCCCTTTCCTGAGCTTATGTATCTTTCGCTCTAGGTTAGTGGCCATTCCAAAAATGTCATGGCATAAAATAGCACTGCCCACGCCTTAGAATTCAGTTGCCACCAACATTTTTTGATTCAGTAGTACTGAGTAGTGAAATTAAGGACTTACAAATTTAAAATATTTTCTAAATATTTAGAAAGTTCTGTTATGAGTCAATATTAATTTTCTAGAATTTTCTATTATATCCTCTTTACTGAGCATAATACTAGTTTGGTAATTAAAGAATTCAGCAAGATTTATATGACCAGGCTCACACCTGTAATCCCAGCACCGAGGCCGAGGTGGGCAGATCACGAGGTCAGGAGTTCAAGACCAGGCTGGCCAATATGGTGAAACTCTGTCTCTACTAAAAATACAAAAATTAGCTGGACATGGTGATGCGTGCCTGCAGTCCCAGCTACTCGGGAGGCTGAGGGAGAAGAATTGTTTGTACCTGGGAAGTGGAGGTTGCAGTGAGCTGAGATCATGCCACTGCATGCCAGCCTGAGTGACAGAGTGAGACTCCATTTCAAAAAATTAATAAAGAAATAAGATTTATGGTACCTTTTTTTCTTAATAAAACAGGTATTACTGTCCCTAAGCCAGACTTGATCACCTGTCTGGAGCAAAATAAAGAGCCCCAGAATATGAAGAGAAGTGAGATGGTAGCCAAACACCCAGGTAAGTGAGAGCGAATGACGAAGATGACACGGATGAGCTGTCCACAAGTCAAGGAGGTAGCCAGTCTTTAAAATGTGATCTGCAGAGCTGTGCTTTGATGGAAAGAGTTTCTGAGAAGCTCCAGTCCTTTTTTTTTTTTTTTTTTTTTTTGCTCACATTGGACACCTTCTGCCCCATACTGTTAAATTCTCTATGGATTCTACCTTCACTTCAATAATCTTTCTTCAAGTTCACAGTGTGAGCCAAAGTTTTCTTTATGGCTTATCAGGGACTGCACAAACCCACTACTTTGCCATTGCTTTTGGGGACACACTAATATCTGCATATTTTTGAGAAACTCTATGTTAAACCATTCAAAAAAATTTTTTTGCATCATGTCTAAAATGTGTGAGAATAGTAATTTCTGTTTCATTGATGGTTGTCCATTTTTCTGTACATGCCATTTTGTTTTTATTACTATAGCCTTGAAATATACTTTAAAATTTTTTACAAATTTTTTATTTTTAAATTTTTATATATTTATTTATTTATTTAGAGGGTGGATTATGATACTTGCTGTAGGGCGATATGCAAGTAGAGTACCTCATGTCTTCATTTTACTGTGTTGCATATTTTAGATATAGAGTCATAAATGGTATTGTTGTATTATATAATAATTTCATTTTTAATTATTTGAAGAACATTCATGATATTTTTTATGATGGCTGCATCTTTTTTCTCATCAACAACTTACGTAGGTTTCAATTTCTTTACATCATCAACATGGTGTTTTTTAAAAAATTATAGTGGCCATCCTAATTGATGTAAGATAATTTTGTTTTGTATTGTGGTTTTATTTTGCATTTGTCTATAAATTATTAGTTTTGTGCAACCTTTCAAATACTTCTTCCCATTTGTATATCTTTTTATTAAAATTTAGCTTAATCATTTGTCCATTTCTTTTTTTTTTTTTTTGAGACAGAGTTTTGCTCTTGTTGCCTAAGCTGGAGTGCAACGGGGCAATTTTGGCTCACAGCAACCTCTGCCTCCCAGTTTCAAATGATTCTCCTGCCTCAGTCTCCTGAGTAGCTGAGATCAGGGATATGCCACCATGCCCAGCTAATTTTGTATTTTTAGTAGAGGTGGGTTTCGCCATGTTGGTCAGACTGGTCTTGAATTACTGACCTGAGGTGATCTGCCCACCTCAGCCTCCCAAAGTTCTGGGATTACATGAGTGAGCCACTGTACCCGGTTCATTTGTACATTTCTAAATCAGGTGATTCAATTATTGTTGTCTACTTCTAGGAGTTTATGTATTTTCAATATTAAGCCTTATCACATGTGATTATCAAATATTGTCATCTATTTCTTGGGTGACACTGTCACTCTATTAAGTGTTTTATTTGATTACAGAAATTTTGAAGTGTAGCCCAGTTAAATTTTTCTGTTCTTCTCTTTGTTGCTCAGGCATTTGATGGTGTATCTAAGAAAATGGTGCCAAGACCAATGTCATGTCTTTCCACTATATTTTTTCTAAGAGTTTCATTAGTTTTTTTTTAGTCTAAGTATTTTGTTTAAATTACTTTTTGTATATGATGCAATTGAAGCATCCAACTTCATTTTTTCAATGTAGATATCCGGTTTTCAACATTAACTGTTGAAGGGATTATATTTTCTCCATTGTCTGCTCATGGCAACCTTGTGGCAAATTATTTGGTCATACACAGAAGAGTCCATTGCTGGGCTCCCTGTTTTGATCTATCATGACTTTTATCTGTGTTTGTGTGAATACCACATAGTTTTTGTTATTGCAGCTTTTTATTATGTTTTGAAATTATCAAGTATAAAGCCTCTGTTTTTCATGTGTGTTTCTCTAGATATAGTTCATAATAAAATTTAAAAATTTTAGGTCAGGTGCGGTGGCTCACGCCTGTAATCCCAGCACTTTGAGAGGCCAAGGCAGACAGATCACGAGGTCAGATCGAGACCATCCTAGCTAACATGGTGAAAACCCATCTCTACTAAAAAATACTAAAAATTAGCCGGGCATAGTGGTGGGCACCTATAGTCCCAGCTACTTGGGAGGCTGAGGCAGGAGATTGGCGTGAACCCAGGAGGCAGAGCTTGCAGTGAGCCAAGACTGCACTCCAGCCTGAGCAACAGAGTGAGACTCCATCTCAAAAAAAAAAAAATAATTAAAACAATATCAGTAATAAATACACTTTTGGAATTTTTATATAGATTATATTAAATTTGTTCACCACTGTGGGATATATTGACATCTTAACAAATTAAGTTGGGCCGGGCGCGGTGGCTCAAGCCTGTAATCCCAGCACTTTGGGAGGCCGAGATGGGCGGATCATGAGGTCAGGAGATGGAGACCATCCTGGCTAATACGGTGAAACCCCGTCTCTACTAAAAATACAAAAACTAGCCGGGCGAGGTGGCGGGCGCCTGTAGTGCCAGCTACTCGGGAGGCTGAGGCAGGAGAATGGCGTAAACCCGGGAGGCGAGCTTGCAGTGAGCTGAGATCCGGCCACTGCACTCCAGTCCGGGCGACAGAGCGAGACTCCGCCTCAAAAAAAAAAAAAAAAAAAAAAAAAAAAAAAAATTAAGTTGTCACTTAAATATGTGAGCCTTGAGCAAAAATATTAAATTAGGTTATATTAAATTATTTGACCCCGTGCAAGAATACGTTGAAGAATGTGTTTATTTCCATATATTTTTTATTTGAGGGTTTTACTTTTTTTCTTTTTAGTTTTATTGAGCTTTGGTTAGAAAACATACACTGTATGATTTTGCTCTTCTTAAACTTTTTTTTTTTTTTTGACACAAGGTTTCTCACTCTGTTGCCCAGACTGTAGTGCAACAGCACAATTTTGGCTCATCACAGCCTCAACCTCTTGGACTCAAGTAATCATTCCACCTTGACCTCCTGAGTGGTTTGCACTACAGACCTACCCCACCATGCCCAGCTAGTTTTTAATTGTTTGTAGAGACAGGGTCTCACTGTGTCCCAAGGCTGGTATCAAACTTCTTGCCCCAAGTGATCCTTCCACCTTGACCTCCCAAAGTACTGGGATTACACCTGTGAGCCACTGCAGCTGGCTGATCTTTTTAAATTTACTAAGACTTACCTGTTCTAACAGAATGCACCATGTGCAAATAAGAATATTGTGTATCCATTTGTTTTGACTGGAGAGTTCTGTACATGTCTGTTTAGCCTATTTGGTTTGTGATATGGTGTAGGTGCCCTCAAAATCTCAAGTTGAAATGTAATCTCCAATGTTGGATGTGGTGCCTAATGAGAGGTGTTTGCATCATGGAGACAAATCCCTCATGAATGACTTGGCACAATCCCCTTGGTAGTCATAGAGTTCTCACTCTATTAATCCACATGAGAGCTGGTTGTTTAAGGGAACCTGGCTCCTCCACCTCACACATGCATCCTCTTTCACCATGTGACATGTTTGGTTCTTTTTTGCCTTCCGCTATAATTTTAAGCTTCCTCATATCCTCACCAGAAGCAGATGCTGGTATATACTTCTTGTACAGTCTACTGAACTGTGAACCAAAGAAATCTTTTTCTGTATCAGTTATCCAGTCTGAGGTTATTTTCTATAGCAATGCAAAATGAATTCATACACAATATAATGTTCTTCAGGTTTTCTGTTTTTTTAATTGATTATTTTAATTTTCTTTATTGAAATTGAGGTATTAATGTTTATAATTTTTGTTGCTGTTTTATTTCTTGCTTCATTTCTGTCAATATTTGCTTTACATATTTTGAAGCCCTGATGTTATATATGCACATATATATAGACATAATAGTTATAGATTCCTAGCAAATGGACTCATTTTACCATTATATAATATCAATCTGTCTCATGCTAGTAATTGACTCATTTTCTTTTGTGTGTCTATAAATATTTTTTCTTTGTGCTACATTGGAGATTTTATAAAACCGCTTAATGTTATAACAGTGTGTTTTAATCTGGTAAAAAAAAAAAATGACTTCAGTTGCATAGAACAATTTGTCCTCATTATATCTACCCTGTACTTCTTACTGATGTTGCAAATTGTATCTTTGTATATTTTATGATTATTTTTATGCTTATATATTTCAAATTTTAAATACTAACAGTGTTTTCTGCACGATCACAATAATGACAGAATTTTACTTTTTTGTATATGCATATGTTTTTCAGAAAGTTACATTTTTCATATGATTATATATTTTTTTCGTAATATTATTTTAAGTGGAAAGACCTCTTTTCAGCATTTTATTTAGGGCACATGTAGTGTTTATATGCTTCTCCAGCATTTGTTTATTCTGGAATATCTTCATTATTTTGTAGTACATTTTTACTGGTTATATTATTCTCACCATGAAGATTTTTTTCAGCACTTGACCATTTTACACAGTTCTTTTCTGACCTGCAAGGTTTCTGTTGACAAATTCATTGGTTGTCTCGGAGAACTAGGCTTATAAAATACCTCACTTTTATCTTGCAGGTCCCAAGATTATCTTATGGTTTGTGACTTTTCAAACTTTGCTTAAATATGTGTTATGGATCTTTTTGTGTATATCCTAGTTTGTTTGTTTAGCTTCTTCATTTTTTTATATTACTTTTTTCCTACTTTTAAATTTTTTCAGTTATTCTTTTTTACCTCCACAATTGTTTATTTTTATTATTCCAAGCTTTTTGTTGATATTCTTATTTTTCTGATTTTATTTTGGTGTCTGGTTTTCCATTTTTCTCATTGAACATAATATGAATTATCTTAAATTTTAAAAATTAATACATATATCTTTATTGTTATAGTTGCTTTTTCACAATTTTTGATTTTTTTGATTAGACCATGTTGCCCAAATATTTTGTATACATTGTAATCTTTGGTTGAGATTTAGACACTAAGATAAAACTACCTTTCACGGTCTTTATAATACAGCTCTTTCCTGGCATAGCCTGAAACCAATTGTCTTGGGCAAAGATTCTGGGAGTCTCACGACCATGTTCTCAGGATGTGTCTTGTCTGCAATTTTGTATTTATTTTTCAGTTGAAAGACTTCTTCATATTTCCTCTTACTGGTCAGTAACTACTTTCTACGCCTATTGTCTGTCCATGGTACTGCAGTCTTTCTGCTGTTGTAACATTCACTTTTTATCTCAAAAGAATTAAATCTGTCATTAAAGACACCATGTTCTTCTGTTGGGGATGAGGAAGGGCTGTGTTGAGTAAATGTAGCAGACTTTTCTATCTATAAAGCTCTTGACATTGTGCTCACATGGTGCACACACTTTCTAAATTTCTAACAAAGGTATTTTGATTACTATGATTCTGTTACATTTATACATCTATGAAGGAATTATGGCCTGTGATGTTTTGATATGCCATTTTGCTAATGTACCATATATAATTTTATATATTCGATTTGTAAAGTATATTTATCTGAGTCCAGTAAGTAGAGTAACTTGTGATTTTTATGTCTTTCAGTTATGTGTTCTCATTTCACCCAAGACCTTCAGCCACAGCAGGGCATAAAAGATTCACTCCAAAAAGTAATACCAAGAACACATGAAAAATGTGGAAATGAGAATTTACAATTTAAAAAATGCTGTAAAAGTGTGGGTGAGTGTGAGGTGCACAAAGGAGGTTATAATGACATTAACAAATGTTTGTCAACTACCCAAAACAAAATATTTCAGACTCATAAATATGTCAAAGTCTTCGGTAAATTTTCAAATTCCAGTAAGCATAAGACAAGACATACTGGAAAGAATCATTTCAAATGTAAAAAATATGGCAAATCATTTTGCATGCTTTCACACCTTAAATCAACATCAGGTAATTCATACTAGGGAGAAGTCTTACAAATGTGAAGAATGTGGCAAATCCTTTAACTGCTCCTCACACTGTACTACACATAAAAGAATTCATGGCCGGGCGCGGTGGCTCAAGCCTGTAATCCCAGCACTTTGGGAGGCCGAGACGGGCGGATCACGAGGTCAGGAGATCGAGACCATCCTGGCGAACATGGTGAAACCCCGTCTACTACAAATACAAAAACTAGCTGGGCGAGGTGGTGGGCGCCTGTAGTCCCGGCTACTCGGGAGGCTGAGGCAGGAGAATGGCGTAAACCCGGGAGGCGGAGCTTGCAGTGAGCTGAGATCTGGCCACTGCACTCCAGTCCGGGCGACAGAGCGAGACTCCGCCTCAAAAAAAAAAAAAAAAGAATTCATATTGGAGGGAAACCCTACAGATGTGAGGAATGTGGCAAAGCCTTTCACTGGTCCTCAAACCTTAGTAGACATAAGAGAATTCATACTGGCCGGGCGCGGTGGCTCAAGCCTGTAATCCCAGCACTTTGGGAGGCCGAGACGGGCGGATCACGAGGTCAGGAGATCGAGACCATCCTGGCTAACACGGTGAAACCCCGTCTCTACTAAAAATACAAAAACTAGCCGGGCGAGGTGGCGGGCGCCTGTAGTCCCAGCTACTCAGGAGGCTGAGGCAGGAGAATGGTGTAAACCCGGGAGGCGGAGCTTGCAGTGAGCTGAGATCCGGCCACTGTACTCCAGCCCGGGTGACAGAGCAAGACTCCGTCTCAAAAAAAAAAAAAAAAAAAAAAAGGAATTCATACTGGAGACAAACCCTTCACATGTAAAGGATGTGGCAAAGCCTTTAGCCGGTCCTCAGCCCTTAAGAAACATAACCAAATTCATACCGGAGAGAACCCTACACATGTGAAGAATGTGGCAAAGCCTTTAGGCGCTCCTCAACACTTACTAACCACAAGAGAATTCATACTGGAGAGAGACCCTACAAATGTGAAGAATGTGGCAAAGCCTTTAGCTTTGCCTCAACCCTCACTGACCACAAGAGAATTCATACTAGAGAGAGATCCTACACATGTGAAGAATGTGGCAAAGCCTTTAACTGCGCCTCCAGCCTTATGCAACATAAGAATTCATACTGGAGAGAAACCCTACACATGTGAAGAATGTGGCCAAGCCTTTAGGTGCTCCTCGACCCTCACTGACCACAAGAGAATTCATACTGGAGAGAGACCCTACACAAGTGAAGAATGTGGCAAAGCCTTTAGCTTTGCCTCAACCCTCACTGACCACAAGAGAATTCATACTAGAGAGAGACCCTACACGTGTGAAGAATGTGGCAAAGCCTTTAACTGCTCCTCAACCCTTAAGAAGCATAAGAGAATTCACACTGGAGAGAAACCCTACAAATGTGAAGAATGTGGCAGAGCTTTTACATGGCATTCAAATTTTGCTACACATAGGACACGTCATACTGCAGAGAAACCCTACAAATGTGAATAATGTGGCAAAGTCCACCCTCAGGCCTTATAATACATAAAATAATTTATACTGGAAAAAAAAACACTACAAGTGTAGAGAATGTGGTCAGGCCTTTAACCAGTTCCAACCCTTAATTGAACATAAGAGAATTCATATTGGATGAAAATCTTATAAATGTAAGTAACAAAACCTTTGACTAACGCTTAAACTTAATAAACCTAAGAGAATTTATTGAAAAAAGAATTTTTTTGAGATGGAGTCTCACTTTGTCACCCAGGCTGGAGTGCAGTGGCATGATCTCACCTCACTGCTACCTCTTCCTTCTGGGTTCAAGTGATTCTCCTGCCTCAGCCTCCTGAGTAGCTGGGATTACAGGCGCACACCACCACACTGGCTGATTTTTTATTTTTAGTAGAGACGGGGTTTTGCCATGTTGGCTAGCCTGGTCTCGAACTCCTGACCTCAGGTGATCCATCTGCCTCAGCCTCCCAAAGCCTAAGAGAATTTATATTAGACCCTAGAAAGGTAAAAAATATGACAAAACCTTTAAGCACACTCAGGCCTTACACAATATCTTATAATTCATTCTAGAGAGAAACCCTACAAAAGCAAAGAATGTGGTAAAGCTTTTAACTAGTCTTGAACCCTTATTATACATAAGATAATTAATACTGAAGAGAAACCCTACAATAAGGAATATGGCAATGTTGTTAAAAAGTCCTCAAACCTGAACAAATGTAAGGTAATTAATACTGGAGAGAACCACTGCAATTGTAGAAAAAAATGTGGCAAAGCCTTCAACTGGTTCTCCATCCTAATTAATTTAAAAATTTTATACTGGAGAGAAACTCCACATACATAAAAAATGTGACAGAGCGTTTAACCACACCTCAAACTTTTCTAAAAAAGAGAAATCATGCTGGTGAGAAACTCTAGAAATGTGTTCAGTGTGGCAAGGCCTTTAAATGGTAGTCATATGTTATGGTAGGTAAGATAATTTATACTGAAGACAACTCCTACAAATATGAAGAATGTGGCAAAACTTAACAAATTCTCATATGACACAGGAAAGCATTTCTACTAGAGAAAAATTGTACAAAGAATGTGAAAAGTCATTAATATCAGCTCACATCTTAGTATCAAAGTTTATACTTAATAAAAGCATTACAGGTCAGGTGTGTTGGCTCATGCTTGTAATTCCAGCACTTTGGGAGGCCAAGATTGGTGGATCATGAGGTCAGGAGTTCAAGACCAGCCTGACCAATATGGTG
Organism: Trachypithecus francoisi; assembly: GCF_009764315.1. Classification (NCBI taxonomy): domain Eukaryota; kingdom Metazoa; phylum Chordata; class Mammalia; order Primates; family Cercopithecidae; genus Trachypithecus; species Trachypithecus francoisi. The sequence goes on from NW_022680784.1 coordinate 64,693, forward strand.
AAACCCCATTTTTACTAAAAATACAAAAATTAGCCAGGCATGGTGGCATGCACCTGTAATCCCAGCTACTCGGGAGGCTGAGGCAGGAGAATTGCTTGAACCTGGGAGGCGGAGGTTGCAGTGAACCTAAATAGAGCTGCTACACTGCAGCCTGGGTGACAGAGCAAGACTCCATCTCAAAAAAACAAAAAAAAGCATTGTAAATGTGATTACTGTAAAAAGATTTCAGAAAATGTAGGCCTTTAAAGTAAAAACTATTCTGAAGATATACAAACATAGAGGATTGTTGTACCTTTACTTGTATTATAGATTTTATTGTACATGTTTTATATTAAAGGAAAAATCTGAAGCAGTTAAACTGGTGAAGCAGACACCAGTTTATACTAAATTCTTTTTGCAGGTCTAGTAAATGGGGAAAATATATTTAATCAAAAATTGTCTACATAAACATTTGAGGATTCACAGTAAAAAGAATAAAGGCACTGAAATTTCAGACATTACACTAAATCAGTGTTGAGTGTAAAAGAGATCCAAATATATTTTTTAAAAAGTATATTTTTTTGGAGATTTATAATTATCTTTGAGGTTATGCTTCTTTTTCTGTAAAACAAAATTACGTCTTCTGAAAAGCAAATAATAATGTAACTCAAGTCTCAGATTACTTCGTGTTGATTCTTCCCATTGTTTAAGTATTTCATCAATTGTTGCATCAGAGATATGAGAGATTGTTTTTTTCAATGTACATTTATGTAATAAAATGCAATAAATTTAAAAAATGTTTGACGATTATGTGTGATCTTAATTTTTAATTAAACAAAGTTGTTTTTAATGTGTTAAAACTATTGTGGTTTGAATGAAGTGGAAATTTACCATCAACATTAATGTGTCCCATTTTACTTAAGGTTCTAAGTGAACAATGGTGACAATATACTATTTGGTAATGTAGGGGAATGACATCTCTAGTAATCTCTCTTTTGCCAGTGTTTTTTGTTTGTTTGTTTTGAGATGGAGTCTTGCTCTGTTGCCCAGGCTGGAGTGCAGTGGCATGATCTTCACTCACTGCAACCTCCACCTCCTGAGTCCAAGCGATTCTCCTGCCTCAGCCTGCCAAGTAGCTGGGACTACAGGCATGCGCCACCATACCTGGCTAATTTTTGTATGTTTTATTAGAGACGGGGTTTCACCATGTTGGCCAAGCTGGTCTTGAACTCCTGACCTCAGGTGATCCACCCACCTCGGTGCCCTAAAGTGCTGGAATTATAGGCGTGAGCCACCACACCTGGCCCTCCAGTGGTTTTAAGCTGTAAATAAGTTGAATAATTTTGTTCTCATAGGTCAAGTTTGTATTCTTATTTACCTTATTTTGATTTTTTAAAATGTGGGTAATTGTGTGGCATACACACTTACGGCATATATGAGATATTTAAACATGGACATACATTATTTAATTATCACAGCAGAGTAAATGAGGTATTCGTCACCTTGAGCATATATTTATCCTTTGTATTACAAACATTCCCATTATATAGCTTTAGTTATTTCAATATGTGAAATTGAATTATTAACCACAGGGTCATTTTATGATCATAAAAGTTACATGAGTATAATTAATATCCATACATTTCTGAGTCTTGATTAAATAGTTTTAAAAGTTTGTTTTATATGTTTTTTGTACATGTGGCCTCTCTGCTGACAAAAAAAAAAAAAACACAGACTTTTAGTTTTGATTTACATAGAGTTACATATGCAAATATATTACTCTAAAGATATATCAGCCAGGCACAGTGGCTCACACCTGTAATCTCGAAACCCCATCTCTACTAAAAATACAAAAAATTAGCTGGGCGTGGTGGTGCGTGCCTGTATTCCCAGCTACTAGGAAGGCTGAGGCAGGAGAATCGCTTGATCCTGGGATACAGAGGTTGCAGTGAGCCGAGATGCCACCACTGCACTCCAGCCTGGATGACAGAGCAAGACACTGTTTAAAAATTTTTTTAAAAAGGTATACCTTACACATAAGAAAGTTATGTAGCAAGTGAGTGTGTTTGCGTGTGAGTTTGTATGCATTTCACAATTGAACAATATTGAAGCAAAAAAGATTATTTTAATAAGGTGGATAATTAACGAGAAACAGGAAACCTCAGAGATTCTCAAAAAAAAAAATTATATTCTCTGCCTTGTATTGAATGCATTAGTGTAAAATCTTATCCCACCCAAATCTTATATCAAATTGTAATCCCCACGTGTCAAGGGAGGGACTTGATGGGAGGTGATTGGAACATGGGGGTAGTATTCCTCCATGCTATTTTTGATAGTAATTGAGTTCTCAAAAGATCTGATGGTTTTATAAGTGGTGTTTTTTTCTGCTCTCCCTCTCTCCTGCTGCCTAGTCAAGAAGGTACTTGCTTATCCTTCACCTTCTACCATAATTGTAGATTTCCTAGACCTCTCAAACCATGCAGAATTGTAAGTTAAACCTCCTTTCTGTATAAATTATCCATTCTCTGGTAGTATCTTCATAGTAGTGTGAAAACAGACTAATACAGAAAATTAATACTGGGAGTCTGGGGCACTGCTACAAAGATAATTGAAAATGTGGAAGGGACTTTGGATCTGGGTAATAGGTGGAGGTTGAAACAGTTTAGAGGGCTCAGAAAAAGACAAAAAAATGTGGGAAAGTTTGGAACTTCCTAGAGACTTGTTGAATGCTTTTGACCAAAATACTAATAGTGATATGGATGATAAAGTCCAGGCTGAGGTTGTCTCAGATGGAGATGAGAAACTTATGTTTAAAATGGAAGCAGAACATAAAAGTTTGGAAAATTTGCAACCTGACCATGAAGTAGAACATAAAACCCCATTTTTTGGAAAGAAATTCAAGCCACTGCAGAAAATTGCAAAAGTAAAGAGAAGCTGAATGTTAATAACCAAGACTATGGGGAAAATGTCTTCAGGTCATGTCAAAGATCTGAGACAGGTCCTTCTATCACAGGCCAGGAGCCATAGGAGGAAACAATGGTTCCATGGTTGAGGCCCAGGGCCCCACTCCTCTATGAAGCCTTGGGACTTGGTGCCCTGCATCCCAGCTGCTCCAGATCCAGCTGTGGCTAAAAAGAGCCAAGGTACAGCTTGGGTTATTTCTTCAGAAAGGGCAATCCTCAAGCCTTGGTGGCTTCCATGTGGTGTTGGGCATGCGAGTGCATATAAGACAAAAGTTGAGCTCTAGGAACCTCTGCCTAGATTTCAGAGGATGTATAAAAATGCCTGGATGTTCAGGCAGAAGTCTTCTACAGGGGAAGAGCCCTCATGGAGAACCTGTGATAGGGCAATGCAGAAGGGAAATGTGGGGTTGGAGCCCTCACACAGAGTCCCCACTGAAGCTGCCTGCTGGAACTGTGAGAAGGCCACTATAATCCAGACCCCAGAATGACAGATCCACTATGAGCTTGCACTGTGCGTGTGGAAAAGCCACAGGCACTCAATTCCAGTCCATGAAGGAACTTCCCAAAATCATGAGAGCCCACCCCTTGCATCAGCATGGCCCACATGTGAGACATGGAGTCAAATGAGATCATCTCAGAGCTTTAAGATTTAGTGACTGCCCCATTGGAATTCAAACTTGCATGGGGCCTGTAGCTCCTTGGTTTTGGCCAATTTATCCCATTTGAAATGGGAGAATTTATCTAATACCTGTACCCCCATTGTATCTTGGAAGTTACTAACTCACTTTTGATTTACAGGCTCATAGGTAGCAGGGACTTGCCTTGTCTCAAATGACACTTTGGACTTAGACTTTTGGGTTAATGCTAAAATGAATTAAGACTTTGGCGGACGGTTGGGAAAGCATGTTTGGTTTTGAAATATAAAAAGGACATGAATTTCGAAGGAGCCAGGGGCAGAATGATACTCATGGTGTTCTCATGATAGTAAGTGAGTTCTCATGAGATCAGATGGTTTTGTAAGTGGTAATTTTTCCTGCTCTCCTTAGCCTAACAAAGAAGATACCTACTTCTCCTTCACCTTCTGCTATCATTGTAAGGTTCTTGAGGCCTCCCCAGCCATGCTGACCTGTGAGTCAAATTAACCTCTTTTCTTTATAATTTACCTAGTCTTTGGTGTGTCCTTACAGCAGTGTGAGAATGGACTAATAGACACAGTAACTTAATAACAAAGATATCATTATTATTCTCAATATATAAAGAAAGAAACAGAGCCAGTGAGAAATAAATTCCTCACAATAGCAGAGCCAGTATTAAAATACAAACAACTTTGACTCCAGAGATAATACTCTTGAATACAACAATAAAAACACTTCAGACAGAAAATAAGTTACCTTTAACATCCGTTCTTAAAAATTTAACAAAAATGAAAATAGATACATTTGTATTGTTATATATGTATATGTGTGAATGTATATTATAAATAAGGAATACTTCATGTAAGCCAGAAAAATATAATTATTTTAACAAATAAAATTGAAAAGCAGTTCAATTAATTATTGTTTGCAGATGATATCTTTGTTTACTTAGAAAGACAACAAAAGCAACTGAAAGGCGATTTTAGAAATCTATTCAGGTGGGTAGGCAAAATTCTCAGATGACCCTCAGATTTCCACTTCCATGCACACCTGCTGTGTAATCCTTTTCTCTTGAGTGTAAGAAAATGTGTGACTGTGGCAGGACATTATTCATGTAATTAGGTTATTAATGTATTGGCTTCCTGTTTATCATAAAAGAGATTATCTTGATTAGACTAAACTTAATCAGAGGTACTTTTAAGAGAAAGAGCACATCATAGAAAAACAGCCCTGCTTCCCTGAAATTAATCAAACTTCTTGGTAAGTGATGTCATAAACTGTTTATGGTGGCCACATGGAAAGGGATATATTTGTATATTGTCTCCATTTCTGCCTTCAACATGTTGCTTTCAATAGCGAGAATAGGAGGATCTCATGGCAGAGGAAAAAGAAGGGATCTCATTTATGCAAGAAACAATCACCCTTCATCTGGGACAGCTTAAGAAAAACAGACCAGAACATGACCACATCGATGGAAACAAAGGCAACTTGGTTGAAAGGGCTCACTGGCATTATGAAGCAATGTCTACACAGCTGAAGTAAATGACCAGCCTCTGGGATACCAATCGTCTACCAACAAGGCTGTATTCCTTCTCATTCTGATCAAATTAGCATTTCTGCACCATTATGGCAACTCAGTTTTGCATAATTCATGACAAAAATACCAGCAGGGTGCGGTGGCTCATGCCCGTTATCCCAGCACTTTGGGAGGGTGAGGCAGGCGGATCACCAGAGTTAGTGAGTTCAAGACCAGACTGATGAACATGGAGAAACCCCATTGCTACTAAAAATACAGAATTAGCCAAGAATGGCGGTGCATGCCTGTAATCCCTGCTATTCAAGAGACTGAGGCAGAAGAACTGCTTGAACCTGGTAGAAAAAGGTTGTGGTGAGCCAAGATTGCGCCATTTCACTGCAGCCTGGGCAACAAGGGTGAAACTCCATTCCCCGCCCCCCACCCCCCAAAAAAAGAAAAAAAAAATGCAGACCAGTGAGTGCTATCCTAGATTTGAATTTATCATGAAAAAGCATAGCCAATTATTTAATTTCAACATTGGAAAATGTTGAAAAATTAGTGAATTTATAAATAATCTGATTTTCTAATTTTAGAGTATTCTACTATATTGTAATACAATATTGAACTTTGATCACCTTAACATGAATATTTCTTTTTTTTTTTTTTTTTTTTTTTTGAGACGGAGTCTCGCTCTGCCGCCCAGGCTGGAGTGCAGTGGCCGGATCTCGGCTCACTGCAAGCTCCGCCTCCCGGGTTCACGCCATTCTCCTGCCTCAGCCTCCCGAGTAGCTGGGACTACAGGCGCCCTCCACGTCGCCCGGCTAGTTTTTTGTATTTTTAGTAGAGACGGGGTTCACCATGTTACCAGGATGGTCTCGATCTCCTGACCTCGTGATCCGCCCGTCTCGGCCTCCCAAACCGCCCGGCCAACATGAATATTTCTTGAATGCATAAATTATTATGTAGTTTCTCTTTTACATTAACGCAATAAGACAAATAGACCAAACAATTAGAGAAAACATTTGAAATAAAATAAAAGTCATCAGATCCACATTTTTAAATGGCTTGGCATAACTGCTATGTTCTTTCAAAGAAGCAAAGACAAGATTTTGGCTTAGACCAATTATTAAGTCCTTGATCTTTTGAAATCTAATATCCTGGCTAAAAAATTAGAAAGGAATATTTTTTAGGTGGCTGCCTAGAGTGTCCAAGGCAATATGAGAAGAATTTTCATAGTTAAGCAAGAAAATGCATACTACATACACACATTTCTCTTATTTGCTTTCACATTGAAAGGTTAGAAATTGCAAATGTAGTCCCTCAATTTAGGGTAAATTAACAAAAAACTCATGTTTCAGCTTAGCATGTTATTGTATGAAACTTATAGGTAACAGATGTCATTATCTGCAAAAAAAAAAAAAAAAAAAAATAGTATGGCTAGATTCAGTAACTATCTAGCCAAGCAAATGATAGACCAATTAGATTAAGATCCTAGCAGGTGCATGTAGAAAGCATTTATGTGCGATGATGTGACCCTCCCCCAAACACCTTTTTCTGCCTCCTTACAGAGATCCCAATTTTTCCTGAATGACTCAGTTTGAATACTGGGAACTGAGAGTGCTCAGTGTCCAGAGTTGATTACTGGGAACAGAGTTAACACATTTCTTCTATATTATGAAGACATTTTATGAATCTTACTCTGCCTCGGAAAGCCTTTTTTTTTTTTTTTTTTCTCGAAGTTTCACTCTTGTTGCCCAGACTGGAGTGCAATGGCGGGATCTTAGCTCAACTCAAACTCCGTCTCCCAGGTTCAACCCAGTCTCCTGCCTCAGCCTCCTGAGTAGCTGGGATTACAGGCATGTGCCACCATGCCTGACTAATTTTGTATTTTTAGTAGAGACAGCGTTTCACCGTGCTGGCGGCCAGGCTGGTCTTGAACTCCCAACCTCAGGTGATCTGCCTACCTCAGCCTCCCAAAAGGTTGGGATTACAGACGTGAGCCACCATGCCCGGCCTATTTTATTTTTTTAGACAGACTCACTCTGTCACACAGGCTGGAGTGCAGTGGTGTGATGTCAGCTCACTGCAACTTCCGCCTCCTGGGTTCAAGCAATTCTCCTGCCTCTGCCTCCCACGTAGCTGGGATTGCTGGCATGTGCCACCACGTCCGGCTAATTTTTGTACATTTATTTATTTATTTATTTATTTAGATGGAGTCTTGCTCTGTTGCCCAGGCTGAAGTGCAGTGGCGCGATCTCAGCTCACTGCCACCTCTACCTCCCAGGTTCAAGCAATTCTCCTGACTCAGGCTCCTGAGTAGCTGGGATTACAGGTGCTTGCCACTATGCCTGGCTCAGTTTTGTATTTTTAGTAGAGACAGGGTTTCACCATGTTGGCCAGGCTGGTCTCAAACTCCTGACCTCAGGTGATCCACCCGCCTCGGCCTCCCAAAGTGCTGGGATTACAGGCGTGAGCCACCACACCCAGCCTAATTTTTGTACTTTTAGTAGATATGGCGTTTCACCATGGTGGCCAGGCTGATTACAAACTCCTGACCTCAAGTGATCTGCCCGCCTCTGCCTCTCAAGGTGCTGGGATTACAAGCATGAGCCACTGTGCCCGGCTAATTTTTTCTAATATCAAAGGAATCACCAGGGTCTTCCCTTTCTTTTGATTCATTTATTTTCTTGGTTCTGAAATTTTTTTTAAATATGGAATGCTTCATGAATTTGTGTGTCGTCCTTTCACAGGGACCATGCTCATCTTCTCCATGTCATGTCAATTTTAGTATGTGTGCTGCCATAGTGAGCACTGGTTCTGGATTGATTGATTGATTTGTTTATTTTTGAGATGGGATTTCACTGTGTCTTCCAGGTCAGAATACAGTGGCATAATAATGGGTCACTGCAACCTTCACTTTTTAGGGTTCAAGCAATCCTCCCGCCCGGGCCTCCCAAAGTGTTGAGATTACAGGCATGAGCCACACTATGCCCAGCCTAGAATTTTTAACTGCTCACTTTGATGCCTGGTTTTGGTTGTACTAGACACTCCCACTACTTTTTTCTTTAAAAATTACTGGTTTGTTCAGCTCCTTAAAAGGATCTTTGGTGTTTTATACATCAAAATATGTGAGGCCAGGCATGGTGGCTCAGGCCTGTAATCCCATCTATTTGGAAGGCCAAGATGCGAGGATCACTCTAGGCCAAGAGTTTGAGACCAGACTGGGTAACATAGTGAAACCCCCATCTCTACAGGAAAAAAAAAAAAAAAAAACCTGGGTGTGGTGGTGCAAATCTGTAGTCCTAGATACTTGGGAGGCTGAAGCAGAAGAACTACTTGAGCCTGAGAGTTTGAGGCTGCAGTGAGCTATGATCATGCCACTGCACTCCAACTGGGATGACTGAGTGAGACCCGGCCTCAAAAATAAATAAATAAAATAAAATAGACAATAGAATTTTCTGAGCTTTTTACCCTTTCCACAGGTTATAGGCGCCTGCGAGAAATAGTGTTACAGGTAGACATTTTTCATTGCAATATAACTGGGATACCTTTTCTAACCATGTTATTGTGCAGACAGAGAATGAAAAGTCAGTCGGCTGGGGCTATAGCAGGAATTCAGGCATTGTGCAAATGGCTCAATTTGAAGGGCCTTTTTTTTCTTTCTTTTTTTTTTTTTTGAGACAGAGTCTTGCTCTGTTGCCCAGGCTAGAGTGCAGTAGGGCAATCTCGACTCACTGCCCCCTCAGCCTCCCAGGTTCAAGCGATTCTTATGCCTCAGCCTCCCGAGTAGCTGCGATTACAGGTGCATGCCACCATGCCCAGCTAATTTTTGTATTTTTAGTAGAGACGGGGTTTCACCATTTGGCCAGGCTGGTCTTGAACTCCTGATCTCAAGTGATCCTCCAACCTCGGCCTCCCAAAGTGCTGACATCACAGGCGTGAGCCACCATTCCTGGCCGATACCCTCCTCTTAAGTCTGGCTCAAACCTGCTAGTTTGCTTCTTTTTTGTTTTTTGTTTTTTTGTTTTTCCCAATGAGACAAGGTCTGCTTTGTCCTCCAGGCTGGAATGCAGTGGTGTGATAGTTCACTGCAGCCTCAACCTCCTGAGCTCAAGAGAGCCTCCTGCCTCAGCCTCTTGAGTAACTGGGACCACAGTCACATGCCATCAGTCCCAATTAATTTTCTGTAAAGGCAGGGTCTTCCTATATTGCCTAGGCTGGTCTTGAACTTCTGGCCTCAAATGATCTTCTCACTTCAGCCTCCCAAAGTGCTGAGATTACAAGCATGAGCCACTGTGTCCAGCAAGAAATAAGAAGGTTTAATTTATTGGTGTGAGCTGGCCAGTTGGCTGTGCAGAGAGCTGCTGA